>NW_015555799.1:9343-17371 GCF_001515605.1 Sinocyclocheilus anshuiensis | reverse complement strand
TACTGCAATACAAGTATAAGTACAAGTATTCACTGTATACAGGGCTTGACATTAACTCTTTTGCTCACCAGCCACTGTGGCTAGTGGTTTTCCAAAATTACTAGCCACTCAGCATTTTCACTGGCCACAATTTTGTTGCTGGAAAATTAAACTTTATATGACTAAAGTTACTGCATATTAAAACTTATTTGAATTGATTTCCAGGTCTTTTTTTTGTGCCTATAAAAAGGGCATTTCCCCCTAACCTTATTAAATTAATGTGTCATATTTCATATCAAATTCTTACATTTTATTAATAATTACACTTAATATAATAAGACTCTATAGGGCAAATAAAATCGTTAAGGTTACTTGTACAATGACAAAGATATTCTATTCAATTAGCTCATGCTCTCTCTGTATCTAACAAGCCATTGTTCAGTAATAAATTCAATATAATAATTAACATAAATGATGGACTTTGTCAAAGATGAGAGCTTTAGTGAGGAAATGTTGTTTTGGAGAGGGTTTTTTTTACCATTGCTGCCCGGATCTTTTCCAGATGTTGAAACTCCTCCTCAGTTTCTCCAATTCTTCTGAGTGTGTTCACTGTATAAATGAATATGGATTAATCTTTGTCAAAGCTGTGTTTGTTCTGTTGTTTGCTCTTTGCTCTTCTTGTGCTGTTTTAAAATCGATTGAAACATTTAAATTAGCATTATTTTTGGCATAATAAATAATGCTATATTTAATAATGCTGTAAAATAATTAAATAAAATATAAAATAATGCTAATTTAAATGATTCAAAAGTTTACTTGCATTTGATAAGAAGCTGCGTGGGCGAAAATTACATGTAAACAATTTTAAGGCTATTTTTGCTAAAAGCAGACTACACGTAGCCCGTCCAATTTAGAGCGAAATCGTGGCTACATACCATGTCATGAAATGACACGTATATCTTTGTAGATATTATTGACACTGCGAACATGATGGGATATCAACCATCTCATGTGCTGTCTGGCCAAAAACTAGAGTGAATCAGGTTTGACTAAAAGTGGGCTACAGATAGCTGCTCTGACTACGAGCTAAATCGTGGCTGCGCACAGGCTACGTATTGAACATGTCAAAGAAATGACACCAAACACCTTGTAAATGCTGTTAACTTTGCTTACACGATGAAATATCATACATCTCACAAGTTATTTTGCCAAAAAAATGACATTAAACCAAATTCAAGGTTATTTGGGCTAGAAGTGGGTTACACATAGCCGGACTATATCGGGTCTATACTTAACCGAGACTTTGAAATGACGGCTATTGCTTGCTGGGATGTTGAAGTTTTTTTCTTTCTTTTCTTTTTATTTATTAATTGAAAAAAAAAAATGAACAGGTTGCATTAGTGAAAATGAAGATACTGTTGCTTTGAGACTGACAATCTGGCCCAGGGTGCCAAAACTGAGAAGTACAGTGGATTGTACTGTTGTTTAACAACATACCGATTGTTCAGCTGACGAAACATCTTCTTCCCGATATTAACTTTCAGCAGACAAAAACTCTTTGAAAGTTGTGAGTTGTGAAAATTACGTGATGTAAGATATTTATTTAGTGCGTGTCATTGTAAAGACTGTAAGTCCGTCCCACAGCGTTATAAGGTCTATTAGCCACAAATACAAATTCGCTGAAATGTCAACTAGTATTTATCACGAGGTTGTGTTGTTCTGTTATTACTGTTATTGCTCTGTTATTACTTTTATTGCTCTGTTATTACTGTTATTGCTCTGTTATTACTGTTATTGTTCTGTTATTACTGTTATTGCTCTGTTCGTGGCGCCACCGTGCGGCAGCTCAGTGAACGGCAGCGTCTCGCTCTCTGACGTCATCTCCACGCGCAGGAACGTCTTCACATGTGTTTCCAAACCTCTCCGGTGTTTTCATCTCACGGAGCGACTGCTTTCTTCGATTAAATAGCGACGATTTGCTCAACAGCACAGTTCGTAGAGCTCTCGGGTCTGTAGAAGTGAACACGATGGCGCAGAGGAAGAAGAAACCGATGAAGAGGAAGAAGAGCTCGACACACAGAGATCACGAGCTCCAGTCTGACGATGAAGAGTTTGAAGTTGCTGCAGGAATCAAAGATGACCAGGACACAGTGAGTCACAATAATCATTAAACACGTTTGCTCTTTATTATCGGTTCACTTTCCTTCTATCAGAGACTGTTTGTGTCCCTCAAACGTGAAAACATGAACATCTGATGACAGTTTTACTATGACAGCAGATGTCAGTATGTTACCAAAATACCGTGCCCATCATATTTTCCCACAGTTTTTAAAGTATGATTTCAACTTAAACCCTGTTACCATGACTTTAAAATAGTAAACAGCTGAAAAGAGGATGTTTGTGTGAATGTTCTGTTTTAGTTTGACGAGCTGTGAGACAGATGCACCTTTTACAATCAATTTCCTTTACAAATGTATAATTATAAAGTGTAAAATTATAATTATAAAGATTTGTTAGATTTATTTGTTAAGAGATATAACCCTTTAAAAAACGGTTACACATTTCATGTTTGGGTCATTTTGGACTCTGGTATGTATGGAGTACCATTAGGTGTCAAAAATACGTTATCTATGAAGTTATATTAGTGTCAGAAAACTTTTGTAAAATACGTTTAGCCTTTTCCCCATATCTTACAATATTTGGATTGAATTTTGTTGAAAAACATGAATATGTATGTTTGATGAAAAAAAAAGATCACTTTTTCAACTGAAAGTTTATGCAAGTAAATCAATTTGTTTTGTTTGAAAACTTTTTTCAGAGTAATAATTGTTGTTTTGTCAGAAATGAATATGTAGGTTTCACAGATTTTTACTGTTTTTGAGCAATCATGAGTTAAGTTCAAAGGACTTTAATTAGATTTCATTAATTCCAATGGGGTTAATACTGATATAATCTCAGATTATATAATATGAGACATGTATAGTATTATAGTTTTGGGTAATGTGCAATTTCAAATAATTTCTCAATTCTTTTATAAAAAAGGTAAACACAGTAATAACATAGTAATAACATGGTAACATCGAAAACGTAGATTTTTTTTCACATTCACTTATTAATGAAAAGTTGCCGATTAGATACAATACGGTGTTATGTTAAAATGTTGAGTTATGACTATACTTAAAATAACGATTTTTCTGCTCCAAATGGACTGGGAATGTGAAAATAGCATACAGATTTTGAATGTATTACGAGGATTAAATATGTTTTTTTTATCCAATAGAATGTAAGTTACTGTGGAAATGCAGTGTTGTCATGAATTACAGTCTGAACTTTATTTGTTTTCACATCACTGTGTTGTTGTCCAGTCCAGCAGAAGACTTCCTCGATTCCCTGCCTCGTCCGAGTGTGTTTCTGACGTGGAGCTCGACACCAGAGAGCTCACCAGAGCCCAGAACAAGAAGAAGAAGAAGTCTGGAGGCTTTCAGTCCATGGGTGAGACGTTATATGTAAAACACTGTCATCAGTCGGTCAATCACAGGATCTCTGGCACTCAGTCAATTTGCTCTGGTTTCACGCAGGTCTCAGTTATCCAGTGTATAAAGGCATCATGAAGAAGGGCTATAAAGTTCCTACACCCATCCAGAAGAAGGTAATGTGCTGTGGTGATCAAAACACATGAATGGATTCTTTTCACATTTCCATATCTCTCAGAATCTGAAGTCATCATAGTAGGGTAAACTTGTATAGTTTGACTCTTGGTGGTTGTTTCAGTATGTTTAGTTTTACTGTCTTTACAAATGAGTGACAATTATAATTACACAATTTACAACTTTGGCTGTTTGCAGCAACCGCTCAATTGCAGAGAAAGACCTCTAATTTTGTATTAATTTTTGGAAAAAAGCATCTCTTAAAGAGCTTTTTGTTGTTTTCTTTTGTCACACGAGATTATTCATGAAAAAAAAACATAACTATTTTACAAGTTGGCCATTTTGTATGAATTGATTTGAGAAAATTGAGAAACAATTTTCACTCAGAAATTGCTAGAACATTTCAAAAGCAATTACAACGGAAAGGCAAATAATGCATTGAGTAAACGTGAAATTTTGAAGTAGAAAAACTAGTAGTAAATAAAGACAACATTTTCATATGAAGCACACTCAAATTATCGTTGTTTATTTACAACCCCAAAAGTCTTTTTATAGTGTTGTGTTCTAAATGTTGATTGCATTTTTATAAAAATTAAAATATAAATGTTGTTCTACAACGTTAATAACTGTGGTAATGCATCCTGACAGTGAAAAGAGTCCACTGAGCCCCAAACAGCTGTTTGAAACACACTAACGTTTGAGATGAGCGTAGGGCTGCACGATTAATCGAAATTAAATCACAAAGGCGATAAACTAATAAACACATGACTACGGCAATATATGGTTTATCTGAGTTCGTCTTATTATAATTTTTATTATAATAAAGTATATAATAATGCAATACTAATCGACATAGCCTTTATCACAGCTTAGAATACTATGAAATATGTTGCGTGCCTTATTCTGTGTAAGAAACCACATCATCTCACAGAAGGATTTATTTCAAACACTCGACTGACATTATGAAGGGAAGTTGGGAGTAAAAACATGTTATTAAATGTGGTATCTTCACGTGCTTTCAGGTGGAGCAGCATTTACTACAGAGCCGTAGTTCACTGACAAGCTACGCAAACAGCTGTCATTATCGCGAATGATTTCTTCGATTTCATAATCGCGTGATTAAATCGTCTGCGATTATGAACGTGATTTTGCGTAGCTTGTTAGTGAACTACGGCTCTGTGTAGTAAACGCTGCTCCATCTGAAAGCATGTGATGGAGATTTACTACTAATCACAGAACCGGCTTTACTGACAAGATGCGCATTACAATCACATTTGATTAATCGTGCAGCCCTAGATGAGCGTATGTAGGGTGAATCTGTCTCTCTGTTGTTCTCAGACTATTCCGGTGATTCTGAATGGGAAGGATGTGGTGGCCATGGCCCGGACGGGCAACGGGAAGACAGCCGCCTTCCTCATCCCCATGTTTGAGAAGCTGAAGGCTCCGCAGGCGCAGACAGGGGCCCGGGCTCTGGTCCTCACGCCCACCCGAGAGCTCGCCCTGCAGACCATGAAGTTCACCAAAGAGGTCTGTGCTGTCACAGCTTTACTCATGCTCACCTGCAGGAGAGTTCATTCATTCACTCAGAGTGTTTGTGTGCTTTCAGCTGGGGAAGTTCACCGGCCTGAAAACGGCACTCATTCTAGGTGGAGACAGGTGAGCCAAGTCTCAATACGCTCATATCCGATGAGGTTTATGTCTGAATTGTATCTGTGTTCTAAAAAGTGCTATAGCAGTAAAGGTGACTTGATTCAGTTGAACGCTATTTCTGACTCCTTCTGTGTGTGTCATTTCTGTTTGTCAGCATGGACGACCAGTTCGCTGCTCTTCATGAGAATCCAGACATGTAAGTTCACCCTTGAGGCGTCACCTTCTCCTGTGTGTGTGAGAGAGAGTGTGTTTGTGTTTGACTGTGTTTGATGGTTGTGCTGATGTGAGTGTGATGTTCTCTTGGTTTCTCAAGCATCATCGGTACTCCTGGCCGTCTGATGCACGTCATCAAGGAGATGAACCTGAAGCTGCAGGCTGTGGAGTACGTGGTGTTTGATGAAGCCAACAGGTGAGAACAGACATACTGCTTAAATCCAAGATTAAGTGTGCATTTTATTAATTAATCCTCATTTCAGGAGTAAAGTTTATATGTGTTCACTACGCTGCTCTAACGAGACGTTTCTGCTTTTCCAGGCTGTTTGAAATGGGTTTTGCAGAGCAGCTTCAGGAAATCATCAGACGTCTTCCAGATGCTCGGCAGACACTGCTGTTCTCTGCCACACTGCCCAAAATGATTGTGGATTTCGCCAGAGCTGGTACTCGCAGTCTAGATGTTAATACATGTTATTATATCCCATTATAGCACATCACAGGCATGTTTTGAGAGCTCCTCTGATAGTTTGATCCTTGTGTTTTCTGTGACAGGCCTCACAGAGCCGGTTCTCATTCGTCTGGATGTGGACACGAAATTGAGTGACCAGCTGAAGGTAGAGTTGATTTTATTCACGTCGAACTAACTGGATGGTGAAAAGGGTCTACAAAAATAGGGATTGACAATGTCAGCTGAAAATGGTTGTTTCAGAAGTGGGGTTTTGATGAAATTTTCTGAAAACATGCACTGATAAATCATTCACAATAACACTGTTAGCATATGTTAAACCAGTAAAAGAGTCTGTTTATGCTACTATTCGGGGTCGGTGTTTTTAATGCAATACTTCCTCTTTTTTTCCCGGACATGTCCTGGTCTAAATTGCCTGAAATGTCTGGGTTTTGGCTTTGTTTTCCTATTGTTTTCATACTTGCTGGTGGTAATGACTGAAAAGCATTTTGGCTAATAGCATGCAGTCATTGTACATAATTGAACGATCGTGGTGTGCGAGAAGGTGGGATCTACAGAGAAAGGTTGAAGCAATGCAAATACATGTACAATGTATGAGGACTGTAGAGAGACCGTCAATCGGAAAACAAAGCCAAAACCCGGACATATTAAGCATTTTAGAAATCCTGTCTAGAAAAATAGGATGTATGGTCATCCTATTAAAATTTTTTTTTAAAGAAGACTCTGATGCTCATCAAGGCTGCATTTATTTAATAAAAAATATAGTAATAACAGTGAAATGTTAATACAATTTAAAATAGCTGTTTTCTTTGTAAAATGTAATTTATTGCTGTGATTAAAGCTGAATTTTCAGCATCATTACTCCAGTCTTCAGTGTCACAAGATCCTTCAGAAATCATTCTAATACGCTGATTTGCTGCTCAAGAAACATTTCTGATTATTATCAATGTTGAAAACGGTTGTGCTGCCGAATATTTTGGCGGAATTTTTCAGGATTCTTTGATGAATAGAAAGTTCAAAAGAACAGCATTTTGTTGAAATAGAAATCTTTTGTAACATTATAAATGTCTTTACTGTCACTTTTGATTAATTTAATGCATCCTTGAGGAATAAAAGTATTACTTTTTTTTTTTTTTTAATAAAATAATTTTAATAGTATTCTTAATAGCATCCATGAGATTTTTTCCCCCCCTTTTCTTCACCAGCTTTCATTTTTCCACTTGCGGTTGGATGATAAACCAGCCCTTCTGCTGCATCTGCTGAGAAATGTGGTGAAGCCGCAAGAACAGACGGTGGTGTTTGTAGCCACCAAACATCATGTGGAGCATCTCAAAGAGGTGCAAAAAGCTCTGGAAAATTTGCTTTACTGTGTCTTCACATATGCTGAGTGCAAACTGGACTGGATGCTTTAGTAGCTCCTCATTCATTCATCATTCACCCCTGATTTTGATCTGTTTCTCTCTGTGTCTGCAGCTCTTGATGGTCGAGGGCTTTGAGTGCGCCTACATCTACAGCGCTCTGCACCAGACGGCCCGCAAGATCAACATCGGCCGCTTCGTCCACCGCAAGGCCATGGTGCTGCTGGTCACAGATGTGTCGGCCCGTGGCATTGACATCCCGCTCCTGGACAACGTCATCAACTACAACTTCCCATCGAAGGCCAAACTCTTCCTGCACAGAGTCGGTGTGTGACGGAGCAGACTGAAGGCTGTCCAGCGGTCTGAGGTGGAGATTTAACCCTCATCTCTGTCTTTCAGGTCGTGTGGCGCGCGCTGGCAAAAAAGGAACCGCCTTCAGTCTGGTGTGTACAGATGAAGTGCCTTACCTCTATGACCTTCATCTGTTCTTGGGTCGACCAATTCAGCTCGCCCTCCCCGAACACACACAAGGTACGGCAAACTCTACGCACATACGGAAATTAAAACTGGGTAATAACTGTACTGGTGCATCATGTTTTGTGTAAATATGTGTGTATGTTTTATATATATATATATATATATATAAATGTGTGTGTATATATATATATATATATATATATATATATATATATGTGTATATATATATATATGTGTG
>NW_015555799.1:8150-8862 GCF_001515605.1 Sinocyclocheilus anshuiensis | reverse complement strand
TTATCAATATTTAAAACAGTTGAGTACATTTTTTTTTCAGGATTCTTTGATGAATAGAAAGATCCAAAGATCAGCATTTATCTGAAATAAAAAGCTTTTGTAACATTATACACTATTCCATTCAGTATAATTTTTATAATTTTTTTTGGGAAAGAAATTAATACTTTTTTTTAGCAAGGATGCTTAAAATTGATCAAAAGTGATGATAAAGGCATTTATAATGTTACAAAAGATTTCAGATAAATAGTGGCCATATCGATATCGGAATTATATCGTATCGACCAAATATATCGTATATATCGTGATATCAATTTTGGGCATATCGTCCAGCCCTAATTTTACTTATTAAAGGGGACACAGTTTCCACAGTTTCACCCAATCGCATGTTAATCTTGAGTACCTATAGAGTAGTACTGCATCCTTCATATCTCCAAAAAGTCTTTAATTTTATCATATTTATAAAAGAAAGATACAGCTTTAAGATTCTCTCCGGAAAAAAGCCGAGCTCCTGGAGGCGTGCCGTGGGCGGAGCTAAAGATTGACGAGCACTTGAGCTCCGACTGCCAACAAAACACAGACATTTGATGCAGTTTCACTTACTATCTGCAGTTCTGAATCATGACCGGGATCTTTTATAGCTGGGACCGCTCCATCTTTCAGTATCAAACAATGTGCAAATCCAGCGTCGAACTGGGCCTTGTTTATAAAACGT
>NW_015555799.1:7705-8043 GCF_001515605.1 Sinocyclocheilus anshuiensis | reverse complement strand
TAGGCCAGGCCTATATGTTACGATGAAATTAGGTGATGCATGAATTGATATGAATGACATTTTTATTTAACAACTACAATCACGGTATATTGACTGATTTGTTGAACTTCCAACCTTGTAAGCATGTAATAATTTTGACAACATAAAGCATTGACAAATAAGCCTGGTGTAAGCATTAATATGAAAGTCAGTAACAAATCACACAAACTGAAGTAGATTGCAGAAATATAAAAACAAATCTGTTGCTTTACCACACTACTTTAAGTAATTCAAAGTCACTGTAATAAACATATGTAAACATGTGGACTGCACTTTTTAAACACTGTCTGTTAACTTTA
>NW_015555799.1:7393-7651 GCF_001515605.1 Sinocyclocheilus anshuiensis | reverse complement strand
CCAGTGGTTCTCAAACTTTTTTGGTCGCGCCCCCCTTTAAACCTATAAAAAAATCTGACCTGACCACCTCAGACTACCAAATAATTTCACTAAACATTATGAAAAATTTATGCTTTTTTTAATTTTAAAAACCTACGGGGAAAAAACACCTGCATCACTTGAAACGTTGAAAAACAGCATAGAGAGAATAACTGTTATTATTATTATTCTCTCTCTGTTATTTATTTATTTTTTGTGGGTTTCATGCTGTCCGCTAAG
>NW_015555799.1:6861-7222 GCF_001515605.1 Sinocyclocheilus anshuiensis | reverse complement strand
CCGGCTACACTGGATGCGGCGTGGCGCGACATGACAAAACCCGACATTAAACTGATGCCTTGTTCTATTTATGATGTACTGACGCAAAGTTAAAATGATTTGCAACGGTCGCTTTGCTGTGTCCAGTGTAGAGCTGTTGCGCTGCGACGCAACATCTGTAGTGTCCGGTACATAGACTGTATAGACACGGTGAGTGAAGCCGAGAGCAAGATATGCCTCGTCATATTTTCTGTATTTCGCTTTTGAATGACCAGCACCTTCCTGGGTCTGTGCGACTTCATCTATGGCTTTTCTCTTCCCTTTCACAAACCAATCCATCTCCCATTCTAAGTTACCTTTGGCTGTTTACTGTTTTATTTCT
>NW_015555799.1:5398-6239 GCF_001515605.1 Sinocyclocheilus anshuiensis | reverse complement strand
CACGGAATGAAATTACTCAAATTTTCTGTATTAATTTTCACTAGCTTTTTACCTGTATTTTAAATTACACATTTTACTCTGATAGACAGATAAGATGAAAAAAGATTTGATTTTCGTGAAAATAAGTTAAACGGTGTACAATTATAGGTGCAAACCAACAAAAAAATGGTTGTTGTTGTTGTTATTGAACAAGTACAACTAGCAACCTAATTCGCATGCATTGGGCATACTGCTAGGCACCTCTCTCCAAGTCTCTACCAGCTGATGTGCTGCTTGGCTGGCTAGCTGTTTCAATACTTACTACTAATCGTGTGGTTAAGAGGAAAAGCATGTCTTTTGTAATTTTATGATGTCAAAGTCGTCATATTTCTCCTGCTACTTCTAACCTCTCTTCCTTTTCAGTGGTCTCCAGCTACTGTAGCACACTAGCGTGAGGCTGCCTCTTAGTGCTGTTATGTTCCTGAATGAATCGTTCTTTTTGAACGAATCTTTTTGGTGAATGAATCGTTCACGTAATCCATTGACTCATATTTCTCGTTCACTGAAATTCCTCCCTCCAGAGCAGCGCGGCGCTATTGGCAGCGCATGCGCAGCTCAGTGAACCGGGTAGCTCTGTGGACTGTTTCATCCTGTCAAAGAATGACTAAACCTCGAGCTAATAGCCTTCGAGTTTGAGATGTGATGGGGCATGTGATTTGTTGAATGTAGCGAATGAATACGCCCTTCACTGAATGAGTTTCTTTTGAGTCTGAACGAGATCGAGAGATCTTCTCATTCGTGAATGAAATGACCGAACTGGTATGTCGTTCGTGAACGAGTTGAATGAACTGCTAAATCTCGT
>NW_015555799.1:2248-5080 GCF_001515605.1 Sinocyclocheilus anshuiensis | reverse complement strand
ATTTTTGAAAATGAATTCCCCTCTTAAGTGACTCTTGTGAGGGGATTTTTTAATTTGAGGGGTGGAGGGGGGCATTTTTTTAAATATATATTTATCTCACCTAAATGTTTGATCATGCACTGCATTTTTGTTTTGACAATCGTGCAATTGTTGCACAATAGCTTACACACAGCACAAGCCTGATTTCGTCAGCTGTATGTGAGGCAGTGTTACACCAGGTTCACACATACTCCATTTGCAGTGCGTATGCAGTCCATGTGGGGTACGTAAGCAGTGCAGAAGCAGCTTTCACACAGGAGTCTGCAACTGATCCGTGGCTGTTTGCCATTTTACCAAATTATTTTGATTTCAAATCCAAACATTGTTACTGAAAATGCTTTTTTTACACAGTACAGTAATACAATCTTTCATAGACGTGTTTAAACGTAATAAATATAAGAAACACATTATTCAATGCTTTTTACTTTTGCATTTACTTCTAGACTTATATATTAAGTTGCTCAAGCAAGTGGCAAAACATTTAAACTACTTAGAGATCTCTGTGAGATTACTGTGTTCTTTTTCCCTGAAGGAAAATCTTGAGAGGCAGAAAATGTAAGGTTAACATGGAAAAAAAAGGTTTATTTTTTTGTACTTAAACCTCTGGAAATGACTTTCTTTTTCCACTGATGTCATCAAGACCTCTTATTTTTTTTAACCCCTTCCCCCTGATCACCTGACATTTTTCACCACTCAGGTAATTTCCAGTGGATTATGTAAAATCAAGCCAATTTTGAAACCACTGAAAACCCATTTCACCCAGAAATGCATCACATTACAAAGTAAAATGGGTTGTGAACACAGTGTGTTTTGTGTGCAGGGTTATTGTAGTTCACCAGTATTGTAGGCTTGTAGTTCAACAATAAAAAACATTTTTGTTACTTAAAGGGGAGATAACACACACAGTTTCACCCAATCTCATGTTAATCTTGAGTACCTATAGAGTAGTACTGCATCCTTTATATCTCCAAAAAGTCTTTAGTTTTATCATATTTATAAAATAAAGATACAGCTTTACGATTCTCTCTGGAAAAAGCCTAGCTCCTGGAGGCGCGCCGTGGGCGGAGCTAAAGAGTGACGAGCACTTGGGAGCCTAATACCAAAAAAATACAGACGTTTGATGCAGTTTCACTTACCGTCTACAATTCTGAATCATGATTGGGATCTGTTATAGCTCGACCGCTCCATCCTTCAGTATCAAACGATGGGCAAATCCAGCATCGAACTGGGCCTTGCTTATAAAACGTTCGTCAACAAACACACTTGTGAAACTGCATTGCTGCTCCGGAAAAACAAACTGCATCCACTGTTTACATAACGTTGGGTTCTTTAAGAAGCTCCAAGTTATTTTTCCCTTAAAACCAAAAACACACTTCTTTGGAGACATTCTTCCCGAGCGAGTTCCGTGCAACGCTGATGAATGAAGCACACTGATGGGCGCGCTCTTTCTCTCGCTCTGGTCGACGTGTGCGCGGGCGCGCTCTTCTTCTCTCTTTCCCATACAAGGAGTTCCACACTCGTTTACGTCATGAAGAGCCACGATCGAAAAAAACTCTCAGATACTTGTACGAACCCGAAAGTACGATTTTTAGCACAGAAATACTCCGTCATACGTCCAAATTGTTTTTTTGAAAATTTGTCCATGCTTAGCATGAGAATCCAACTCTTTAACAGTGTAAACAACTCTGAATGCATGAAACTGCATTGTACCCCCCCTTTAACACAAACTTTTATAGTACATCAATTAAATTAAAGAGAAAACAGAAAATATTTAAAAAAATCTAATTTAAAATATGAATAAAAACTATAATAGTAAATAACTGTAATCAATGATACTAAAATAACATCGCATGGCATGGTGCTAAATTATAAACAAAAACTGTCAAGAAAAAGTCACAATGCAAGAAGGCTTAATGTGACTAACAGGCTTTATTTATTTAGTTATTTAATTGATTAATCGATCTAGCTATCTAGCTATATTAGGCCCGTCAATTGAACTCATTCATTTAATTAATTAGTTAATTAATTAAAATATTATTAAAATATTTTAACGCAGTTAACGCACTGGCCCCGCCCCAGACCTGTACGTCATCTTACGTTTCATACAGTTGACTGTTGACAAACATGATGCAAGGCAACAACTCACTGCATGATGTAGTCCATAAATGCAGTTATGTGCCCCTAAAATTCAAGATATTGGGGCAAAAAATGCCCCTGTATGAGTTTTTGTCTGATATTTATATCATATGATAAGCGATATCACACGAGCAGCGAGAGCAATATCACACGAGTGCTGTTTTTGTTCTGAATAGCATGAGTGCAAATGTGATTCTATACAACAGTTCAGTAAATAAGAAGGTAATATTGTGTTAAAAAAATAATGTGTTTTTCTTATTTAGAGTATTACTTAATTAAAAAAAAAAATTAAAATTCCATATTAAGTTAAAGGTAAATATGTGTATATTTGTGTGTGTTATTCCATTTTGATTTGATTTTGGCTGAAATATGACCTGAATATGTCTTTGTGTGCATGAATAGAAGGTCCAGCTATACTTCATTTTCCACTTTCTGCTCTGTTTAGCACACAATTGAGTGTGCAAGTCTTTATATCACACGAGCAGCGAGAGCAATATCACACGAGTGCTGTTTTTGTTCTGAATAGCATGAGTGCAAATGTGATTCTATACAACAGTTCAGTAAATAAGAAGGTAATATTGTGTTAAAAAAATAATGTGTTTTTCTTATTTGGAGTATTACTTAATTAAAAAAAAAAAAAAATTCCATATTAAGTTA
>NW_015555799.1:0-2010 GCF_001515605.1 Sinocyclocheilus anshuiensis | reverse complement strand
GTGAGGATGAACATGTTCAGCAGGCGCGCACTGCCTAGTCGACCTTTGTTTTTTGTGCACAGAATCCACTCAATCCAGGACAGTGGTCCTGTGCCTTTGAAGACATTGACCCTAACAAGCGAAGTAAACTTGAGCTTTAGAAACCGTTGCCTGTTTTAAACGTCCTCTGTTTCTGATGGTCTTCAGATTCTGATGACGTATTCGGCTGCGTTCCTCAGAGCATCCTGGACGATGAAGAGTCTCAGCTGCTGACGGCTCATGAGAACTCGCTGGATCTTCAGAATCTCCGGCGCATCTCAGAGAACTCATACAAGCAGTACCTGAAGTCTCGGCCGAACCCCTCGCCCGAATCCATCAAACGCGTCAAGAATACCGACCTCTCCTCGATAGCTGTTCACCCTCTGCTGGGTGAGTGTGGCTCTCCACTTCCTGTTGTAAGCGTATGGGACGTCCTGCTGAATGTCTGTTCTGAGCTGCTGTGTGTCATTCAGGTTCTGGACTGGAGCCGATGGAACTGGACCGGCTGCTGATGGTGGACACCATCAAGGGCTACAAGGCTAAATCTGTACGTAATTTATTATTCATTTGTTCATCTTATGTCAGTAACATGAAACATCATGCATCTTTCTTTGAAGGCTCAAAATTATGATTCTGTCATCATTTACTCATCATGTTCAACATCACTTTGATTCTTCAGTGATGCATGAAGAGCTTTTAAAGGCCTTTTTATGAAAGGGTGAATTAAGACTGCTTAAGACCCACAGAAACCCTGAATGTCTTCTGATGTCTTGAAGATCAATTGAGGTTTGAGAGCTCAGGTGGATGATCCTTACCAAAGGCGTTCATTCCCTGTGTAAAGTTAGCATATGACTTCAGAAGACTTGGCATATGGGCGTGTGTTAAGGTTCATTGGTGCTGTCTAAATCATATGTATAATGCAGTTCAGATGGTTATTGGATGATCTGCATATTCTTATTTTCTCAGACTATTTTTGAAATCAACTCCAACAACAAAATGAACGCCAGCGAGGTGATGCGAGCAAAGCGCTCACAAGACGATCGCTTGGTCGACAAGTTTTCTAAAGTGCGAGCGGAACGGATAGTCGAGCACACTCTTCCCACCGTAACCAGGACTGAACCACAACACAATGAGGACGAGCAGGAGGACGACGAGCTTCAGGTGAGCAATGACAGCATGCAGGAGTGCTCCAGATAAACAAACGTCAGGATAGTTTCATGTGCTTCTAAATATCTTGCTTTAAGGTGCTGTGTGATTAAGCAGGATCTTAATTAAAGCAAGATGTGAATATGCACGATTTCTAAATCAAAAGCACAATCTCTTAAAAACGTGAAACCAGGGATTTTCTCACATATTTCTCTTTTCATAAACACTATCCACTGAAAACGGCATTGACTATTATAAAGAAAAGTTTGGCATAAAACTTTGTGCGCTGCGTTCATATTCTGGGCTCGTTTGCTTGCCTTTATGTTTTATTAAAAAACTGTACACTGAATTTGGTCTTACTTTAAGTGTTATCTTTAAAGCAATTTTCTCTGAAAGGAAATCACTTAACTTGAAACTGCGCATTGTGTTCATCTTTCCTGTAGATGGTATGTTTTAATAAGCAGGTCTATTATGACTTTGGTTGTTTAATATCATTGTTAATATCATTAATGCAAAGATAGGGCTGGACAATAATTCAATATCAATATGTATCGTGATATTTATAAGTAGGGCTGGACAATAATTCAATATCAATATGTATCGCGATATAATTTTTTTCAGTAATGGTGATATGATTTTTAAACACATTTCCGATATTTGGATATACATTACCAGCGTTTCCCATACATTGATTTATTTGTGGCGTTTGATTTCGTTGAATAAACATGAGCACTGCGAATTTCAAATTCTAAACGCGGTGCGGGTGTTTTATATCTGGAACCGACTGTCTTCAGAAAAGTTTTGATAATGTAGCGAATCAGCTCATGGGGAAATATGAATAATTAA
>NW_015555798.1:0-563 GCF_001515605.1 Sinocyclocheilus anshuiensis | reverse complement strand
TTGAATGCAGCAAATAACAACCGCCCAGTTCAGGAAAGTAAAAGCGTTTGAATTTTATTTCTGGAAATGTATTGTATTTTTTTTCAATATTTTCTATCACCTGAAAGCTCTCAGCCTCTGTCTGTCTGTCCACATCCCTTAAAAATAAATGCACCCTCCTCTCCATCTTTAACTACTTCTTTGTTCGGATTGTTTGTGGGCTTGATTTGTGGTTTTTCCTGTGGTTTATTTTCATTTTTGTTTGCTTTCTCCTCCAGTGCAGTTCTAATATTTCTTCTGTTGTATGTCCATATAATGAAAAGCCATTGTCTGTTCTTAGGAGTGTTTTCTCTGAAGATACTGTTAGCTAATCGATGCCATATTTGGGAGTTGTATGTAGTGTCTGCATGAAGTATGTTTTCAGTTTGGAAAAAGGTTTCAATTATCTCTTTACCTTCAGCAGTGTTCCACAGATCTTTTCGAGAAGCTCCTTTACCTCTTTTAGATTTTGTCATCATAGAGTGTTGTTGTTTTTCTTCTTTTTTTTCAGCATTGGTGTGTCTAGACCCCACTGTGACAGTTAA
>NW_015555797.1:312689-328288 GCF_001515605.1 Sinocyclocheilus anshuiensis | reverse complement strand
CCTCTATGCACTGAAAGATTAGTTTAGCGCTCCTATGAACAATAATGCTGTGTTAATGCATCTAAGTAAATGAAGAAGAATGCAAGCCCAGATAAACGCTTCGTTCTAAGTCTCTAGTTTTCTTATACAATGTTAAAAGTAAAGTCTATCCAAAAGAAATTATTTTTCTTAAATATGAAATTAAATCTTTTTTTCAATGCAGAAAGACAATTCTTAACGTGTTACAAGTTTTATGCACAACAAAGATATGTTAGAGCCGCTATGCACATAAAGATTAGTTTAGCGCTCTTATGAACAGTAATACTGTGTTAATGCTTCCAAACAACAGAAGACAATGCAAATGTACATATTCTGTAAAGCTTTTTTCTCAGTCAAAAACAGTTTGTTAATGCAATATTAAAAGTAAAGCTTGACCATAACAAAAAGGTCTCTTACACCTAAAATGAAGGCTTATTTGCAATGCAGAAAGACCATTCATAATGTGTTAGAGGTTTTATGCAAAAGTAATTTTAGAGCTTCTCTGCAAAGAATGAATAGTTTAGCGCTACTAAGAACAGTGAGACTGTGTTAGTGCTTCTAAGCAGATGAAGCGAATGCAAGCCAACATATTCTGAAGAGCTTCTTTCTCAGTCAGAGATAGTTTGTTTATGCAATGATGAAAGTAAAGCCTGCCCATATGAAAGATGTTTCTTACGTATGAAATGAAATCTTTTTTGCAATGCAGAAAGACAATTCTTAATATGTTAGAAGTTTTATGAACAACAAGAAATGTTACAGCCTCTGTGTAAAGAAGGAATAGTTTAGCGCTTCTATGAACAGTAATGCTGTGTTAATGCTTCTAAGCAACTGAAGAGAATGCAAATGTACATATTCTGTAAAGCTTCTATCTCAGTCAAAAATGGTTTGTTAAAGCAATTTTAAAAGTAAAGCGTGCCCATTACAAAAAGGTCTCTTACATCTGAAATTATTTCTTATTTGCAATGGTTTGTTTAGGCAATGTTAAGAGTAAAGCTTGCCCCTTAATAAAAATGTCTCTTACACCTGAAAAGAAAAGCACAACAATTGATGTTAGAGCTTCCATGCACAGAATCATTTGTTAATATATTCTGTGAACAGGGATGATGTAGTATTACATCTAAGTAAATGTAGAGAACTCAAGCCCACATAAAATCTTTATTCTAAGTCAGAGATATTTATGCAGAGTTTGTTTATGCAATGTTAAAAGTAAAGCCTGCCCAAAAGAAATATGTTTATTAAAAATGAAATGAAGTATTTTTTGCAATGCAGAAAGACCATTCTTAATGTGTTAAGAGGTTTTATGCACAACAAATAATGTTAGAGCTTGTATGCAGAGAATGATTATATTAGCGCTTCTTTGAACAGAAAATGCTGTTAATGCTTCTTAGCAAATGAAGAGTATTCAAGCACAAATGTGTGTGTAAAGCTTTATCTCAGTCAGAGATGGTTTGTTTATGCAATGTTAAAAATAAAGCCTGCTCATAAGGAAGGTGTTTTTTACATATAAAATGAAATCTTATTTGCAATGCAGAAAGACAATTTTTAATGTGTAACGTTTTATGTTCAACAAATAAATGTTAGAGCCTCTATGCACATAAAGATTCGTTCATCGCTTCGATGAACAGGAATGCTGTGTAAGTGCTTCTAAGCAACTGAAGAGATGGTAAACACCATATGCCGCAAAGCTTCTTTAACAGTCAGAGATTATGTTTATGCAATGTTTAGGGGACAGCTTGCCCATAATAAAAATGCTTCATACATCTGTAGTGAAATCTGATTTGCAAAGCAGAAAGACAATTCTTAATGTATTTGAGGTTTTAAGCACAACACGAAATGTTAGAGCCTCTATGCAGAGAAAGATTCTATGGGGAAAAGCGGAGCTGCACGAACCTAACGAACCTAAGAATGGGCGGAGCCATCTGGCTATAAAAGCGGGCGTTCGCCACAGGATTCTCAGATTTCTTCTCCTTCAGCGATGACTCTACGCTCAACCCAAAAGCCTTCTCGCCATTGACTCGCCTCGCAGCTGGACTGAGACCTCTCTGCTCGGCTGATCTGCATCCTTCGCCACTTTAGCATCAGTAGTAATATCCACTACTTTGTGTCAGATTGATGATTTACGACCAGGTAAATAATTTGAAACGTAGGTCTGTCAAATGAGAAAAGTTCAGTCATACATTTAAAAAAAAAAGGGTTTGTCACAAACCCATCCAAAGAGTTTTCTACTCGTGTGAGAAAAGCACTTAGGTGCATTAATTTTCTAAAGAAAGAATACTGGTCATCAGACTATTTTAAAGAAAATTAAAGACAATAGGCACATTATTTGCTTTAGTAAGATAACGTGTTTTAAATTGTGGGTGTAATTATTTTACTGAGAAGTTTTAAGTAAAAATGTATATTTGTTATTTTACAGTATACATACTATCTATGGGTCGGATTAAAATGAAAACATTTCTTAAATAACAACAAAAAGTAAACACTACATATATGATTCTGCCTATACTTAAAATTTAGTATACTCATTTTTGTGTGTGATCCCAAAGAATCAGACAAAGTGTTGATTCATTGTCTAAAGCATGATACTGTGCACATCTATATGAGATGAATGTTGTAAAGCCATTAACTCAAGCACACAGATGATACTCTTATCCACTGTCAGTTAGACCCCCACAACCACCTTCACTGTCAGAAGTAAATGGATAGGTGAGGTGGACTTGGTGGATAGTTGGTGGTTTGAATAATTTTTAACTTAAAACTCCTTCTTATAAATTTACCTAATCACCCTACAGATTAGGTCGTACTAAATTGTATTAGCATACACACATACAGATGAGGTAGGAAGAACATGGCCAAACATAACAACTTTTCAGAAGC
Organism: Sinocyclocheilus anshuiensis; assembly: GCF_001515605.1. Taxonomy (NCBI): domain Eukaryota; kingdom Metazoa; phylum Chordata; class Actinopteri; order Cypriniformes; family Cyprinidae; genus Sinocyclocheilus; species Sinocyclocheilus anshuiensis. The sequence goes on along the minus strand of NW_015555797.1, from coordinate 325,396 downwards.
ATATAGAATGTGTGATGGGTAATGGTCTTGGTGAATTCTTTAATTCTATGTTTTAGTTTTCAGTTTTTAGGTGCTTTATTGGCATGGAAAATATTTTGTACATTCGTATTGCCAGAGCATTCCAGTATTGTAGCAAACAATCAAAACAGTGATGTCTTTAACTATCAACATTTAGCCTATAGATCAAGCAGAACTGAACAGTTTAGGGGTTTGAGATGGACACGTGTCTGGATATCTTCCAACCCACAAACAAAGCACATCCCCGTTAACAAACATATTAAAACATTATATCGGACACCGACTACATCACGGTAGGAAACAGATAGGGGAGAAGCTTTGGGCTCTGGTGTCTAGACACCAATCCACCAAAGGTGATGACCTAAAACACAAACACGGAAGCCAGACGCCCCAGACAACCTCCTTGCTTAGGGGTGGATGTAGACGGGTCACACTGTTGGTGACGACGCATTAACATATACCGTATAGATCAAACAAAGATTGATCCTGTTAAGGTGACAATACACACCCTTTGCTTAGCCATTTTTTCCACAATCAGGAAGAACCCAAACACCTCCAGACTGGAAGTTAGCAACAGGTCAGGAAGGAATGCCATAAAACCCCATGGCACAGGTAAGAGATAAAACATCATAAATCCAGTCATAAATACATCAAAAGTCAGATCATCTGTTTGAGCTTTTTATTTCAGGGGTGACAGGACCCCGGTGACATGGCAGTCAGGGTGACAGAGGGGTCATATAGCCATAAATCAGGTCATAAATCTGACCATGTACACATTTGACATTTGACAACCTGTCAATCAGCGCTGACAGGGGTCATAAATCAGGTCATAAATCATCAATCTGACACAAAGTAGTGGATATTACTACTAGCATCACAGCAGCTCCTGTTCCCCTGCCGCCATCCGGCGCTTCTAAAAGAGTTTCTAAAAGAGCAAATTGGCGTTATTGCAAATAACACGCTCTTACTGCGGTTCGTGCAGGTCTCCCCTTCACGCTGATGATGGCCATGCGGAGTGGTTTCCTGCTTGGGGAATCCCCATGTGGAAGCCGCTCTCACAGGAACTGATTGTTCTCATTGAGAGAACTTCAGTCTCGCCTCTCTTCGCTCGTGGATCGCTTTCTTTTCAGAGAGCGACGCCACCCCTTGCGCCCTCGCGCCCTCCCATTTTCTTCATACCAGGGACCTGTGAGGAAAAAACAGTGGGGCAGAGGACTTGAGCGTTCGGTTGTGGGCGAGCTCACGTGGGCCCAGATCCCACATGCCTTGCCCTCGCCACAGAGCGAGGATTCACCTGTCCACTTTTCCCAGCCTGACCAGTGTCCCTCTGCCAGCACGAGTGATCTGGTCTCGTTTGGTGGGCGTGACGACAAGGTGCCTGATGACAGCATGTCATTGGCAGCTTCAGACGCAGGGCAGCTGTCCGGTTCGGTTACCGATCCCGCCCCCTTGCCGTCGCCGCCAAAGCCGGGATGGATGCAGAACTTCTCTGTATCCTCTCGAAGGTGGTCGAAGAGCTGGGTTTGGAGTGGTCTCCACTGGAGGAGCGCTTCCTGCCGAAGCGCTGTCAGGCTCCTCGTCAACGTTCCTGTCAATTCTTCCCGGAGGTCCATGACGAGCTCACCAGATCGTGGCACGCCCTCTATTCCGCTCACCTCCGTACTTCCGCTTCATCCGCCCTCACCTCTATTGATAGCGCTGAAGAGAAGGGGTATGAGAAGCTGCCTCCCCTGGACGAGCCGGTGGCCGCGCATCTCTGCCCGCCGACGGCTATCGGATGGAAGGCAAGGGCATTCGTCCAAGCGTGTAGGACCACTTCAGCGCTCGCTGAACACACTTACTCTTCAGCTAGACAGGCGGCTTCGGCGCTCCATTCTATGGCGGTCCTCCAGGTCTTTCAGGCCGAGATCCTCGACTCCACGGAGGAGTCTGGCCTGGACCCCGCGACTCTCAGGGACCTGAGGAACGGAACTGACCTGGCTCTGCGTGCCACCAAGACCACCGCTCAGGCGATTGGGAGATCGATGGCCAGCCTTGTGGTGCTCGAGCGCCATTTATGGCTAACGCTAACGGAAATCATGGATAAAGTCCCCTTCCTTGATGCCTTGTCGAAAGGTTCGCCGAGTGCTTCACGGAGGCACAGAAGTCGTCCCAGGCTATGTGACACTTCCTGCCAAAGCGCTCCACAGCGCCGCTGCTGCTCCTAAAGTCTACGCCGACTCAGCAGCCCGCGAAGCCAGCACCTGCCGCCCCCGCTGTTCAGCCTACCAAGACTTAGTAGACAAGAGGGCGTTCCCGCTCAGCCAGATGCTACCCCTTTCCTAAGCTCCAGGACCCCGACCCAAGGTAGTGTTGGACCTGGTGTCTTCCTGATCTGCAAGACAGGAAGAGGATGGGGCCAAGTCTCGCTGCAGCCGGACACAGCTGCAGCGAGTCAGGATCGACGCCAGCAAGCGACCTCTCTTAGATCTCCTATTACCCCGTTCAACCCTAGGTGCAGAGGGCTGTTTGTTGTGATCTATGTTCAAGTGCCCAAGCAACTAAACTCTCTTATAGCGGGAAAAATAAATCACAAACATTTTCAAAAAGAGAGCAAATTTCCTCTTCCATTTCCCACGAGTGTCCTGCCTTTGGCCAGCCAGTCACTCGAGCTAATCCATAGCAAGGCGGACCGTGGCCGAGGTGTCGGAAATTCGAGGGAAACCCACGCCAATGGAAACTGAGAGGGAAAGGATTAAACGGATCCACGACTATATGAAACATCCTACCGTCGAGCCTGAAAAACAGTCAGGAGAGACTCCGGTGAACAGTCCAGCAAAAAAAGCAATAAGAGTGGAAACACCCGAAACAGTCTTTAACAACACCCTTCTAATCAACAAAATTGGAGAAACACAACAGTAATTTCTAGAGAAATTAATGTCTGTTGAGAGCGCTGTGAAAGAAATCAAAGAACAAGTGAGTGGGATAAATGGCAGATTGGACATGGCGGAGGAGAAAATATCAGCGATAACTGCGGAGAAAATGCTGCGAAACAGGGTGAATGAACTTTAATCCTATCAAAGACGCTGGAATTTGAAAATTTCAGGAATTTCAAGATAACGAGAATGTCAAGATGACGGTAATTGATCTTCTATCACGCATCTCTCCTACTATTGCGGATACTCTGCAAAACTCTCTCGGTGGATGTTGCTCACCGCTTGGGTCCCAGACCAAAAAAAGGTTTCGGTTCCTCACAACCCTCGCCGTATCATCGTGCAATTCTTGGCGCGCACGACACGATACCGCATTTGGATCGACGCCAAAAACTCTGAGGTTCTCAAACAAAAGAACATTAAAATCACTGAGGATCTTATACAATACGTCAAAAATGCAAGAGCCAAACTATGGCTTCTGGTGGAGGCTGCCAGACGGCAAAAGAAAATCGTTGGATTCAAAGGGCCCTTTGCTATCTTAGAGGGTAAAATAATTTCAGTAGATGACCTGAACTATCCTCTTCTTCTGAAATTGCTCTTCTGTAAAGGTTACTAAAAAACATATGATTTTTGTTTTGTGAATGTTGAAGCAGAGTTATTCATTTGTAATTTTTTTTTCAGTTTAGTTGTAATTAGTGGGTTAGCCACTAAAATTAAGCGGTTAAAAAATAAATGAGGAGTGGGAAAGTTAATATCGGTAGATTATATTTATGCACCATAGACACCATCGATGAGTACCGTTTTTGTTAAGAGTTTGCACGTGTTTAACAGACCATTCTATTATTTTGATAAGCAGTAATATTAATATTTTCGTTGTAATTAATCAATTAATGTTCGAGGGATTCGAGATATTACTAAGAGAAAAACTTTATTTTCATTTTGTTATTCTTTAAAAAAGAACATTTACTTTCTTCAAGAAACATACTCAAGTAACACAGATGAAAGATTTTGTAAAAATCAGCGAGGGGGCAAAGTCCTTTTCTGTCATTGTACTAGTCACTCTGGTGGTGTAGCTATTCTTTTTGAAAGAAATTTTAAAGGGAATATTATGCCGTTGAATTGTCCACTTATTTTCTTTAATTCTTACTAGGTGCTTTTATTTTTGCTTTTGTTTTTGTGTTGAGTTTTAGTAGCGTGTTTTGTGATGTTCAAAGTCGATCTGTTTATTATTTATTTTTTAACTGTAATAAGTTATCAATCCAATTATCAGATTTTCACAAGCAAGCACTGGATTCTTGGAAACTGGCTTTTAAACACAATTTTTCACCTCACAAATGGATTGTATGGAATAATCAATATATCCTGTATAAAAACAGGAGGATATTTAATAAAGAATGTGTAGAAAAGAATATAATCTTTATTACAAAATTTATAAACACGGATGGGACTCTGATTAGTTATGAAAATGTCAGTAAGGAAAACAGTATTAATATTACTCGTAGAGAATTAAAAAAAAATAATCAATGGCATGTCACCTAAACTTCTACAGCTTATTAAATCATCCTGACAATACTCTCCTTTAAAGGAAGACATTCCTCGTTTAATGATAGGAGGTATTGACTTGTTAGATAAAAAATTGCAATAATATTCATATCAGAAGAATCAGAATAAGCTTTATTGCCAGGTATTTTTTCACATACGAGGAATTTGTTTTCATGACAGAAGCTTCTGTAGTGCAACAGAATGACAGCGACAGAACAAAAAACACAGATAATAAAAGAGGAATAACAAATAAAACAAGTAAATAAGGAATAACAATATATAAATTGACAATTGTATGAGCAGGTATATTACAATAGACAGTTTTGTTTGTACAGGTATATTATGTGCAATTATGCAATTATGTATATTATGTAAATTTGAGGTGTAGACTAAGTATGTGTGTTAGATAAATAAGAGTATGAGTGTATAAATAGTGTTGTGTGTTCCACAGTTACAATAACAAGTGTTCATGAGATGGATTGCCTGAGGGAAGAAACTGTTCGATGAGTGTGGTGTCGTCTGCAAACTTCAGGAGCTTGACAGAGGGGTCTTTAGAGGTGCAGTCGTTGGTGTAGAGCGAGAAGAGCAGTGGAGAGAGAACACAACCCTGAGGAGCTCCAGTGCTGATTAAACTCTGCCAAGAGCATGCTGCTCCCCACCCAGACAGCAGACCGTTTCGGCCCAGATCCGGCCCACATCTGGCCCGCATGGATTTCACATGGGCCAATGTAATCATGGAGCAATGTCCCCTCAGAAGAGTGGATGCTCCATCCGCAGACTGTTCAAACAATCTGGGAGATCTTCGGCAAGGCCGCGGTAGACCTCTTTGTCTCAGAAGACAACTCTCATTGCCCAATTTATCATTCGAAGGTCAGGGACGTGTTGGCCAACGATTGGCCCAACCTCCTCCTCTACACATTTCCCCCGATCGCCCTGATCCCACAGATAATCAGGCGAATCAGGGAAAAGAGACACAGGGTTCTCTTGGTGGCCCCCCTCTGGAAGAACCAACTTTGGTTATCAGAGCCGCCCTCTCTCCTCTCTCAAGCGAACGGGACAATATGGCATCCTCGACCCAAACTGTGGGCCCTGCACCTTTGGCCATTCGCTGGGAGCCTACAAGCCTTGGCGTTCATTGTTTAACTTCCCTATGGGCATTCTTGCTTATGGAGGTTATAATATACAGTCGTTATTCAAATACTATGGTAGACATAGCACGGTGTGATTGTACTGTGTTCCCATAGCGTCTTTAGCAAGACGCAGTACGAGTGAAGTATCGACAGGGAACTTACTCGGTTACTAACGTAACCTCAGTTCCCTGAGATACGGGAACGAGTTCTTAGTTGCTAGCCTTGCTATGTAGCTGCACGACTCGAAGTAACCTGAGAATCCTGTGGCGAATGCCGCTTATATAGCCAGATGGCTCCGCCCATTCTGGCGGGCTCTGGCGGGCTTTGTCGCCATAGGCTCGTGCAGCTCCGCTGCCAAGCCATTGGTTCGTGCAGTGTATTAAAACATGCAGTTTCACTGCGTGATTGAAAAAGGCTTCAAAAGTATTTTTCCCATAGTGTCTTTAGCAAGACGCAGTGCTCGTTCCCGTATCTCAGGGAACCGAGGTTACATTAGTAACCGAGTAAATCTTATTTGCAATGCAGAAAGACAATTCTTATTGTGTTAGAGGTTTTATGCACAACAAGTAATGTTAGAGCTTCTCTGCACAGAATGATTAGTTTAGCTCTTCTTTGAACAGTGATACTGTCTTAGTGCTTCAAAGCAGATAAATAAAATGCAATGCCACATATTCTGTAAAGCTTCTTTTTCAGCCAGAGATAGATTGTTTATGCAATGTTCAAAGTAAAGCTTGACCATTAAAAAAACGGTCTCTTACAGCTGAAATGATTTCTCATTTGAAACACAGAAAGACAATTCTTAATGTGTTAGAAGTTTTATGCACAACGAGTAATGTTAGAAATTCTCTGCACAGAATAATTCGTTTTAGCGCTTCTATGAACTGTGATACTGTGAATGCAAGCCCACATACTCTGAAGAGATTCTTTCTCTCACAAAAAGTACTGTTAGAGCTTCAATGCACAGTAGTTAAGAGATTCTTTGAAAAGGTATATTGTGTTAGTGCATCCAAGCAAATGAAGAGAATGCAAGCACAAATGTGCTGTAAAGCTTCTTTCTTAGTCAGAGTTGGTTTGCTTATGCAATGTTGAGAGTACAGCTTACCCCTGAATTAAAATGTCTCTTACACCCGAAAAGAAATCTTATTTTCAATGTCGCTAGACACTTCTTAATGTGTTTTATGCAAAACAAGTAATGTTATTGCTTCCATGCACAGAATTATTTCATAAGAGATTCTATGATCACGGATGCTGTGTTAGTGCATCTAAACAAATGAAGAGAATGCAAGCCCACATTAAACCTTCTTTCAGAGACAGTTTGTTTATGCTCTGTTAAAAGCCTGGCTATATGGAAGATGTTTCTTACATATGAAATTAAATCTTATTTGCAATGCAGGAAGACAATTTAATGTGTTGGAAGTTTTATGCACAACAAAGAAATGTTAGAGCCTCTATGCACAGAAAGATTAGTTTAGCGCTTCTATGAAAAGTAATGCTCTGTTGATGCTTCTAAGCAAATGAAGCGAATGCATGTGTTAGAAGTTTTTTCTTTTTCTTTTTTAATTATTTATATATTTATTTTTTTGTAACATTATCTTTTAGAAAAAACAACAACAACATACATCTAAACTACAGAATTTGGTCACCTATACATAAACATATTGATGGAAGGATATCTCAGATGATACACTAGACAATCGCCGTGTCATAGAGTCATAAACACAATCCATTTTTCCCAATACTGTAAGTATTTATCCGTCCTTAAGTTTAATGCGAACGTCATCCTCTCCATGTTTTGGACACTATTCACAATGTCCAGCCAGTCAGTCTTTGTTGGAGGTTCTAATTGTAGCCGCTTTCTTGTTACAGCTTTCTTACTGGCTGCTAATAATATCTTTAAAAGGTATTTATCTTTCTTCATCTAATGAGATGCTAAATTGGCCAGATAAATTGTTGAAAAAGAACAATCAATTCCCTCACCGAAAATTATATGTATTACTTGTATTACCTCCTGCCAATATGACCGAATGGCTGGGCAGCTCCAGAATACATTAAAATTATCTGCCAACTGTTCCCCACATTTACTCCAACACAGATCACTTCCATTCTCACCGATCTGAATAGATTTTAACTTGGGGGTTGCAAAGTATCTAATAATATTTCGCCAGCAGAATTCTCTCCATATACCCGAGCTGGTAAAGGTAGCCTGTACAGAACAGATATTCAGCCAGTCATCCCCTGAGATGCTTAGACCGGTTTCTTTCTCCCATTTTAATCTAACATTATTTGTTGAATGTTTCTTACTGGACTGAATAGCTAGATATAGTTTTGAGACAAGTCCTATTGTCTTTATTTTTATACATATCAGTGAACAGATCAATTAAATTGGTGTCATGCTTCTCCATGTATCTTATCTCTTTATAAGTCCTAACTTTTAAGTACCTGAAAAATCAAGTTTTTGATGACCATATGTATCAAAAATCTCCTAAAAGCTATTTAATTCTCCCTTTGACGAAGTTGAACTAAAAGAGATGGTGCCAAGCCTATACCAGAGCTGAAACCTCCCATCAGCCCTTGCTCAATGGGTTGCTTTCAAGTCAGGGTTGAAAGCAACCCATTTTAGTAGTCTAGATTGTTTTACAATTAATTTTGATTTGCATTCTTTAAACCATATTAAGAGGGGAACGTTAGTCCACTGATTTAAACTTTTAGAATACTGTTAATATAAGATTTTGTTACCAAATACTGATTGCAGTGGTATAGCAAGCTGAGAGATCGCCAAATCCTTCCACTTTGCTATATATTCTGAATTACAACAGCATGCTAAATATCTTAGCTGGCAGCTTTGCTATAGTCTGAAAAACATGGTGTTTTTAAACGGTGTTTTTAATTGAATTCTTGGTCTCTTAGTGGTTCTTGGTGGTTCACCACCTTTAAGTGTATAGTTAAAACAATCTATAAGTATAGGGACTTTAAAAGCCTTATACCACTCGGTTGCAAAGCCATCAGTCCCCAGTGCTTTCTTAAGTTTTAATCTAGAAATTGCTTTCCCTATTTCTTCCTTTGTGATCTCTGCCATTAGGGCTTTATTTTGTTCTTCGCCTATGGAAGGTAAGTCAAGTGAGTCTAAAAATGATTTTTTTTTCCAGTGAGCTGGTTATATTTGGTTCCTTATATAGATTTTTATAGTAATTTTCAAAAATATCGTATCTTCTTGCTTATGGCAAATTCTTTTGGTTTTGGGATCCCTAATTTCATATATTGTACTCTCAGCCTATTGCTTACTTAGCCTCCATGCCAACAACTTCAGAGCCTTAGGACCATTTTCTAACGAATTTAGCTTTTTTCTGTAATTCTTCCTCATATAATTTAGTTATTTCCTTTTTAACATTCTTTATTTGATTTAAAATATACGATTTCTTCTTCTAAACATGATCGCTCTCTAAAATGTTCAGATTTTCTTGCAAATCAAGCAGGCTTTTACATCTTTCCTTTTTTCTATAAGATGTGAGAGCTATGAGCTTTCCCCTGATCACCGATTTTAGGGCATCCCACAGGACACTTGGTGATACTTCTCCATTATTGTTGTTATCCATATAATCTGCCAGTTATTGCTGGACGTATTCCTTACATGTACTATCATTCAAAATGCTAGTCGTAAATTAAGTCGCCACTATATATCCTTCTATTTATTGTCAAGTAGACAGCTGAGTGATCAGAGATGTCTCTGACTCCTATCTTGCAATCTATAATTCTGTGTCTATCTGAGTTACTAATAAAAAAGTAATCAATTCTTGAATGAACATTTTGACTTGCCGAGTAGAATGTGCATTGTTTGTCAGTTGGATGGAAATCCCTCCACACATCAACCAGTCCCATCTCCATCAAAAGTTTTTTAGTTCTCCTGGCTCTAGAGTGCATTAGAGGAATCGAGTTTAAGCTGTATTTGTGTATTCCAGTATCCTCCGCATATTAGAACCCCAGAGGCTTCCGAGGCAATTAAGTGAAAAATGTCTCTAATACAGGAATTGTCCTGCTCAGGGGCTATATACACATTAACTAGAGTAACTTCTTTCTGATCTACTAAAACATAACGGCCCTCTCTATCAGTGAATTCAGAAATCACTCGAAATGAACTCTATTAGAAATTAGTATTGCTACCCCTCTTCTTTTCCCTTTCTTATAGTTTCTTGCAGTCTATAATTCTGTGTCTATCGGAGTTACTAATAAAAAAGTAATCAATTCTTGAATGAACATTTTGACTTGCCGAGTAGAATGTGCATTGTTTGTCAGTTGGATGGAAATCCCTCCACACATCAACCAGTCCCATCTCCATCAAAAGTTTTTTAGTTCTCCTGGCTCTAGAGTGCATTAGAGGAATCGAGTTTAAGCTGTATTTGTGTATTCCAGTATCCTCCGCATATTAGAACCCCAGAGGCTTCCGAGGCAATTAAGTGAAAAATGTCTCTAATACAGGAATTGTCCTGCTCAGGGGCTATATACACATTAACTAGAGTAACTTCTTTCTGATCTACTAAAACATAACGGCCCTCTCTATCAGTGAATTCAGAAATCACTCGAAATGAACTCTATTAGAAATTAGTATTGCTACCCCTCTTCTTTTCCCTTTCTTATAGGATGAATAAAATACCTTCTTAAACCCTTCTTAAACCCTGTTTTTTTTTATTTTTCATGTTCTACACTGTTAAAATGAGTTTCTTGAGGGAGGAAGATGGCGTCGTAGAGCGGACACGCATTTTGGCGAGCTCCCGTGACATTAGTTCAAATATTCGGTTTAATATATATTTTCACTCAGTGAAATCATTCTACTTGGTTGGAGGGTTACTGTGCCATGTCTTTAGATCAATATTTTTTAAAAGGATCTGACAGAATGCCCAAAGCAAAGAAGATTGCGCCGAAAAGTTCTACTATCAGCGGCGTCGAGCAGGATGTTAATATGGACGAGGCGAGCGTGACTAGTCGTGAGGAGGAAAGCTCAAACTCCAACTTTGCTCAAGCTTTGGACAAATTAACCGAAAACATTACGAAGGTAATAGATGAGAAAGTGAATACTGTCCTTATCCGCTATAAACGATCAGACAGTTCAGTTCCAGGCCTTGGTCGAGCGAGTGGGTGAGGCGGAGGAGCGGATCGCCTGTGTGGAAAATTCGACCGAATGCCTGCAAGCTACGGTTGCTGATCTTCAAAAAAAAGTGAGCGAAATGTCAGCGCATATCGATGATATGGAGAATCGCGGGCGCAGGTGTAATTTGCATCTACTCGGGTTGCCAGAGGGAACCGAAGGCAGTGATCCGGTGCGTTTCTTTGAAAAGTGGCTGCCGGATTACTTGAAGATTGCAACGAAAGCAGGGCGGATCAAGCTTGATCGTGCTCATCGCTCTTTGGCAGCTTTGCCAGGACCTGCGCAACGACCTAGACCTGTCATCATAAAGTTCCATAACTTTACGGACAAGCAGAGAGTGTCGAACGCAGCTCGTCATGTTGGCACGGATTCCGAGAAGAGCGCTTAACGCAGGACCGAGGATTTCATTCTTCAACGATTATTCTCGAGCGAGTGGGCGAGGCGGAGGAGCGGATCGCCGGTGTGGAAAATTCGACCGAATGCCTGCAAGCTACGGTGGCTGATCTTCAAAAAAAAGTGAGCGAAAGGTCAGCGCATATTGACGATCTGGAGAATCGCGGGCGCAGGTGTAATTTGCGTCTACTCGGGGTGCCAGAGGGAACCGAAGGCAGTAATCCGGTGCGTTTCTTTGAAAAGTGGCTGCCCGATTACTTGAAGATTACAACGAAAGCAGGGCGGATCAAGCTTGATCGTGCTCATCGCTCTTTGGCACCTTTGCCAGGACCTGCGCAACGACCTAGACCTGTCATCATAAAGTTCCATAACTTTACGGACAAGCAGCGAGTGTCGAACGCAGCTCGTCATGTTGGCACGGATTCCGAGAGGAGCGCTGACGCAGGACCGAGGATTTCATTCTTCAACGATTATTCTGCAATGGTGATAAAGAAACGCAAAGCTTTCGACGATGTCAAAAACCGACGGCAGAAGATGAAGATCGAATATGCCCTGCTGTATCCTGTGACTCTAAGGCTGACCAACAACGGGACAATGAAGCGCTTCGCCTCACCGGATGACGTGACTGCGTTCATTGACTGCCTGGGCTAGCGTGACAAACTTTCGCGGGTAGTTATGTCGTACATGAACAAAATAATTAACTGAGTGAAGAAGTTGTATCATGTTGCTGGGAGCTTGGTGAGGTTTGTGTTTACCCTATGTTAAAGGTTGTGAGTGGTGTTTGGGGGGGTAGGCAGTTGCCTACAGAAGAAAAGAGTAAGAATAGTCCTTCCTGCATGTTTGGCAGGTTTGTTCCCTTGTATAGTTTTCTGTGTTTTATTGGTATTTTATTTTATTTTTGTTCAAAGCTCAGATTTCTGAAGGGTACACTTACAGGAATATATTTTGTGATTATCTGTATTATGTATCCACTGATTGTCTGTACAGTTTTTAATGTCTAGAGTGCTTAGGGTTTGTACTTGGAATATTCGAGGTATCCATAATCCTGTAAAACGAAGAAAGATACTTACTTTTTTGAAAAAAGGAAATATCGAAATTGCTCTTTTACAAGAGACTCATTTGAGTGACGTAGAACATTTAAAATTACAACAGGGTGTTTTTGGGCAGATATATTTTTCATCTTTTACATCTAGAAGTAGAGGTGTTGCTATTCTCATTAAACGTAATTTACCATTCAAAGTTTTAAACCGTATTAAAGATAGGGACGGTCGCTATGTTATTATTGAAGGTGTGTGGCAAGGTAAAACTATTCTCATACTAAATATGTATTATCCTCCCCCCGCCAGTCCAAATGACTGGCCAATTGACGCGAAGTATGCAAATCGCATGCAAATACTGACGAGCTCGAGCGGCAGTATAAAATGCGGTGCACGCGACAATTACGTCAGAATCTTGTCCACTCTGCCACACAGGCCATTTTTTCCCACGTGGATGGACCATTTTTTCCCACGTGGATGGGGCGGAGGCCCACCGAGGAGACCGATCTCACCCAGTCGAGGAGACCGTCGCTGC
>NW_015555797.1:296341-302043 GCF_001515605.1 Sinocyclocheilus anshuiensis | reverse complement strand
GCTAAGCCGTCGTCCTGACGGTCTGAAAAGAGGAGGAGAGTGCGCGAGCGGCCCGGCTCCCAAGCGCCACAAGTTCATGTTTTCAAATGTTTGTGTGTTGGATGTTGGATGTTCATTAAATAAAAATGCATACATTCTCACAAAAAGAGCTATTTCCTCCTCACTCAGTCAATGCGGTGCCGCTCGCCCAGCCTCAGAGCAGTGCAGAGCCGCCGACCACACACTCACCGGCGCATCCAACGACCAAGCCGCTAAAGCCGCTATGTCAGTTCCTGAGCGCGTGGGAAGTTATTCCGGGAATCTCGCGCGAAGTTATTCCGGGAATCTCGCGCTGGCTACTCGGTGTGATAGAGCGTGGGTATACCCTTCAATTCAGACGCAGACCACCCCGTTTCAATGGCGTGGTGCAGTCTCTAACATTGCCCCAAAACGCCCTGGTTCTGAGACAAGAGGTATGCAGGCTGCTCGAAAAAGGAGCGATAGAATGAGTCCCTCCCAGCGAGCTGGAGAGCGTGTTTTACAGCAGCTATTTCGTGGTACCCAAAAGAGACGGAGGACTCCGCCCGATTCTAGCTCGCAGGCCCATCAACAGAGCGCTTTGCAAGCGTCCATTCAGGACGATAACGCTGAAACAAATCCTGGCGCAAATTCGCCCCGGGGACTGGTTTGCGTCCGTGGATTTAAAGGACGCATACTTTCACATTCAGATAGCACCGCATCACAGACGCTTTCTGAGGTTTGCTTTCGAGGGCACAGCGTACCAATACTCTGTTCTCCCGTTCGGGCTGGCTTTGGCCCCACGCACTTTCTCAAAGTGCATGGATGCAGCACTTTCCCCCCTCAGAGCGAGCGGGATGCGCGTTCTCAACTATCTGGACGATTGGCTGATTTTAGCTCAGTCCCGGGACACGCTAGTCAGCCATATAGACACGCTGCTTCGTCACTTGGAGTCCCTAGGGCTATGTGTCAACATGCAGAAGAGCATTCTCGCCCCGAGTCAGTCTATAACATATCTGGGAGTGTGCTTCGACTCGGTGGAGATGAGAGCCCGCCTCTCTCGGGAGCGCTCGGCGGCCATTTTGTCTTCCCTGCGCCATTTCAGACTGGGCAGCTCTGTTCACTTGAAGGAATTTCAGAGGCTGCTGGGGCTCATGGCGTATGCTGCAGCGGTATGTCATCTGGGCTTACTACACATGCACCCCCTGCAATTATGGTTGAAATCTCGAGTCCCTTGAACGGCGTGGACTTTGGGCCGTTTGCGCATCGCGGTCTCCCGCGGCTGCATCGAAGCTCTGAGGCCGTGGCGCAACCCAGATCTCTTCAGCCGGGGGGTTCCCCTGGGCTTGGTGACGTCACGCGTTGTGGTCACGACGGACGCATCGACTCGCGGCTGGGGAGCAGTGTGCGAGGGCATGCCAGCTTCGGGGCTGTGGTCAGAACCCCAGAGCCGGTGGCACATAAACCGCTTGGAGCTGGAAGCAGTGTTCTTAGCTCTAAAGGATTTTCGGCCGCAGCTGGAACAGCGACAGGTACTGATTCGCACCGACAACATGTCCGTGGTCTCGTACATAAATCACCAAGGAGGCGTACGTTCCAGGGCTTTGTACAAGCAAGCAGCGAATCTCCTGCTATGGGCGGACCGTCACTTTCTCTCCATCAGAGCAGCGCACATCCCCGGTCTCCTGAACCGCGGGGCGGACATGCTTTCGAGGCAGGGGATTCCTCAAGGAGAGTGGAGGTTGACCCCCGAGTCGGTTCGGATGATTTGGACCCGCTACGGGAGAGCGGAGGTGGATCTGTTCGCCACGAGCGAGAATACGCACTGCCCCCTGTTCTTCTCCCTGTCTCACTCCCCGCTGGAGGGGGACGCTCTGACATCGCACTGGCCAGCAGCCAGGCTGTATGCGTTTCCTCCAATCAAGATATTGCCACTGGTGTTATGCAAGATCAGGGAGGAGGGGGCTTCGGTGATACTCATCGCCCCGAACTGGCCGAACCAGCCTTGGTTCCCGGACCTGACAGAGCTGCTGGTGGCGCCGGCCTGGCCGATCCCCATCAGGAAGGATCTGCTGTCTCAAGAGAGCTGCTCGGTGTGGCACCCGAACCCGGAGTTATGGAGCCTTCATGTGTGGCTGCTTCGGGGATATCAGCCCTCCACGAGGTGTTTGTATGCTCTGAAATGGGGAGTGTTTGTGAAATGGTGCCATGATGTTCATATCGACCCGGCTGCTTGCTCCGTGTCAGATGTGTTGCGTTTTCTACAGTACAGACTGGATAGTGGATCTCTGCCGACACGCGCTGGTGGTGAGTTTTTTAAAGGGGACGAGGAGATTGCATCCCCCGCGTCTGCCTTCAGTTCCGCCCTGGGACCTAGAGGTGGTGTTAAGAGCTCTTTCACAGCCACCATTCGAGGCTTTAGCATCCGTTGATATGAAGGAGCTACCTCTCAAAACTGCACTTTTTCTTGCCCTCGCTTCGGCTAAGCGCATAGGGGATTTACATGCGTGTTCTGTGGACAATGACTGTATTCGCTTCGGACCCGATGACTGCAGCGTCACTCTCCGGCCGAGGCCGGGCTACGTGCCTAAATCCCTTAGCCTCCCGAGTGCTGTCGGTTAGTGACTGATTCACGTTTATGCTACCTCTATTCGTGTGTTGCTGCCTCGATTATCATGTTATGTGTTATGCTGTTTAACACCGTTATCTCTGTGCAGCCCCTGACAGTAATGTTGTTGCTTCTGCCCTATTCTCAGCGCAGCCAACGTTATTAATGACCAGGTATGCAAATTTCGTATGCCTGAGCATTAGACGCTCATTGGCTTAGCTCCACCTATCAGCTGCGAGCCCGCCTAACAAGGGCCTTGGAAGCTCAGTTATTGGTTAAAGTAAAAATGTATAATAGATCTTCTTCAGCAGATTTATTAAAAGAATTACAAGCAGTTAGAGCAGCTCTAGATTGTCTTCTCACTGTGGATGCAGAGAAGAAAATACGATACTCAAAACAAACATTTTATGAGCACGGAGACAAGCCTGGGAAATTTCTAGCATATATTGCCAAACAACGTGCAGCATCCCAGTATATTGCTACAATTCTTGATTCAGATGATAATATTTTCCATGATAATAAGAATATTAATAATTCATTTAGGGATTTTTATATAAATCTATATTCTTCTGAGAAAACAAGTGACCATCTCAAACAAATTGTTGACTTTTTTTCTGAGATTAATCTTCCAACGATTTCAGTTACACAAAAATAATTTCTCAATGGCCCTATTACTAGACAGGAGGTTATTAATGCTATTAATGCTCTAAAGAATGGTAAATCACCAGGGCCAGATGGGTTTTGCGGAGAGTTCTTTAAGGAGTTTCAAGAGTTGCTAGCAGACCCATTGCTTAATATGTTTAATTATTAATTTGTGGTTAAAGAATTACCAAAGACCCTTGGAGATGCTTATATCTCGCTTATATTAAAGAAAGGTAAAAGTCCTGACATATGTTCTTCTTACAGGCCAATTGCATTACTGAATATTGACCGGAAATTGCTTTCTAAAATTTTAGCAATGCGCCTTGAAAAAATTCTGCCTACGATAATTGGGACTGATCAAACAGGATTTATACAAGGTAGAAATTCATCTGATAATATTAGACGCCTTTTAAATGTTATTTACACCTTTAAAGTGAAATCCATAGATGGGCTAGTACTGTCTTTGGATGCGGAGAAGGCGTTTGATCAGATTGAATGGTCCTTTTTTTTTGTTTGTTTTGGATAAATTTGGCCTAGGCAAAAATTTTGTGCAGTGGATCAGAGCGCTGTATACAGACCCATGTTCTGCTGTATTGACGAATGGCTTTAGCTCAGGTTATTTTCCTATGCATAGAGGCACTAGGCAGGGTTGCCCCCTCTCGCCGCTTTCATTTGCGATGGCTATAGAGCCTCTAGCTGAAGCAATCAGATCTGCAACATCTATTTCAGGTTTACAGATAGGACATATAAATCATAAGATTTTACTGTATATTGATGATGTATTACTTTTTTTATCTGAGCCTGAGAAGTCAGTTCCCGCTCTAATTGAGTTGATTGACTGGTTCAGTACCTTTTCTGGTTATAAAGTTAATTTAACTAAATCTGAAGCTATGCCTTTAGGTACTCTTATTTCTAAACCTAACATTGTGCCTAACTGTTTTCCTTTTAAGTGGTCACCTCTAGGTTTCGTCTATTTGGGTATTTCTATCTCTACATCTTTGAAGCTGATGTATGAATCTAATTTTGTTCCTTTATTTGAGAAAATACGGCAGGATTTAGAACGTTGGAATTCCTTGCCAGTATCTTTGCTGGGTCGGATAGCACTTGTAAAGATGATGTTACCCAAAGTGTTATATCCTATTCGAATGGTTCCGATACTGTTTTCAAATAGGGCATTAAAGGGCCTGAATAGCTGGATGACTTAACATTGTGCCCTGTTTTCCTTTTAAGTGGTCACCTCTAGGTTTCGTCTATTTGGGTATTTCTATCTCTACATCTTTGAAGCTGATGTATGAATCTAATTTTGTTCCTTTATTTGAGAAAATACGGCAGGATTTAGAATGTTGGAATTCCTTGCCAGTGTCTTTGCTGGGTCGGATAGCACTTGTAAAGATGATTGTGTTACCCAAATTGTTATATCCTATTCGAATGGTTCCGATACTGTTTTCAAATAGGGCATTAAAGGGCCTGAATAGCTGGATGACTTCTTTTATATGGAGTAAACGCAAACCTAGATTAAAATTATCAGTACTTTATCTGCCAAGTTCTATGGGGGGGCTGGATTTTCCAAATATTAAGATGTATCAGTTGTTCCCAACTGAGATACATTGCAGAGTGGGTTAGGAATGATTCTTCCTCTACTTGGTTATTGAATATTGAATCTTGAATATTGAATCCTCCTTTTCACAATTTCCTTTAAGAGCTCTTCTTTTTGTTAAGAGCTTTCAAAACATAAAAGATATATATAATAATCCAAGTATAGTTAATACTCTGGAAGCACTGAGCTCAGTCTGTAGGCTTGAAGGTAGATCTAAATTGACTTTTTTCTTTACCCCAATATTAAACAATCCTGATTTCACCCCAGGAATTTTGGATGATGGGTTTAAACGTTGGTGTAATCTGGGACTTATTAGGCTTGGGATATGTTTTCAGATAATAAATTAATGTCATTTGTCGAGTTAACTCAGAAGTACCAGTTGTTCAAACACGATATTTTTCGATTCCTCCAATTGAGACATTACATTACTAATAACACAACACTTGTTAGAAATTGTGAGATATCTTCTATTGAGAGGTTATTATTTTTATCATCGGGAAAAACGTCTTTGGGTAGATTTTATGGTGCTATGTGTTCAATTTCTTCTGCTGATACACAGACAATTAAAACTAAATGGGAGGAAGAGTTAGCTACTGATATTGATGATGAAAACAAGGGATGACATTTGGTCTTATGCTAAGAGAATAGCTGTTTGTGCACGAATAAGAGAAATACAATTTAAAATCATACATAGACTCCATATTTTTCCTAACCGCAGGCATTTTTTTAACCCCTCTCTATCGCCTATGTGTTTAAAATGTAAAACTGAAGTAGGTACTTTAACACATTGTCTGAGGTCATGTAACAGACTGCTAAGGTATTGGTTTTTGGTGCTGGGGGAAATGGATAAGATCTTTA
>NW_015555797.1:276845-296298 GCF_001515605.1 Sinocyclocheilus anshuiensis | reverse complement strand
TTTTTTTTTTTTTTGGGTTTGTTTCTTTTGGGCGATGCCTTGTTATTTTTGTATTACAGTGGAAATTCAATAAAAATAATTATTATTAAAAAAAAAAAAAATTGAGTTTCTTGCCAAAATATGTTATGCAACTTTTCCTTTTTCATCTGTGCAATAGCCTTTCTTCTCTTAATTGGATTGTATAAGCCATTTACATGAAGGGTAATCACCCTATATTCCTGACATTGCATTTAAACCACAACAAAACACTGTTTGTAAACCACATGATATTGGTGACCAAACCTGAACTACATTCGAACTGTAAAACAAAATCAGAACAAAAAAAACAAAAAAACAAAAGTAGACTTCTATTTTTGAAGTAATAAACACTTCGTAATGTGGGGGGAATAGTCAAGCTAACCACCAGAGCCCCCCTTCAGTGAAACCTATAGTACCCTCTAGGATGTACTGTATGTACTGAAACTCGCTGATCAGATCACATACACAGAATAACAACACCCGGACTCTGTTTTAATAATTCTCGGGGACTTTAATAAAGCAAATCTGTCCCGTGAACTGCCAAAATACAGTGAGCATGTTACATGTCTCACCAGAGACGGTAATATATTGGATCATTGTTCACAGCAATAAAGGATGCATATCAGGGCACCTTTGGGGCTATCTGATCACTGTTTAGTTAGTCTTACCTACAGACAGAAACTGAAATCAGCTAAACCTGTATTAAGGACTGTAAAAAGATGGACAATGAAGCAGAGCAGGATTTACAAGCTTGTTTTGACCTCACTGATTGGAGTGTTTTTGAAGCTGCTGCCACCGATCTGGACGAGCTCACAGAGACTGTAACAGCTTGTATCAGTTTCTGTGAAGATAAGTGCATTCCTACCAGGACTCATTTAACTTACAACAAAGACAAACCATGGTTCACTGCAAAATTCAGAGAGCTCCGTCAGGCCAAAGAAGATGCTCGCAGGAAGGGGGACTAAGTCTTGTATAAACAGGCCAAATACACACTGGAAAAGTAGTTCAGAGTATCAAAGAGGAATTATTCTGAAAAACTAAGGACTCAATTCACTTCCAGCGACTCAGCATCAGTGTGGAAAAGTCTGAAAGAGATCACCAACTACAAGACACCATCCCCCATCACTGTGGAGAATCAACAACTGGCAGACGATCTGAACGAGTTCTATTGCAGGCTTGAAAAAACACCCCACACCCGCCCTGGACACCTTTCCACACAACCATTAACACCTCCTGCAACCCCCCTCTACCCCACACCTGCACTTCAAATCAGTGAAGACGATGTGCGCCAGGCCTTCCGGAAGCAGAAACAGCACCAGGCCCAGATTGTGTTACACCAGCCTGTCTGAAATCCTGTGCTGACC
Organism: Sinocyclocheilus anshuiensis; assembly: GCF_001515605.1. Classification (NCBI taxonomy): domain Eukaryota; kingdom Metazoa; phylum Chordata; class Actinopteri; order Cypriniformes; family Cyprinidae; genus Sinocyclocheilus; species Sinocyclocheilus anshuiensis. Next base: position 294,916 of record NW_015555797.1, on the reverse strand, counting down.
AGTTGGCCCCCATCTTCACACAGATCTTCAACAGATCACTGGAGCAGTGCGAAGTCCCTGCTCTGTTCTGCAACATCTAGACAGACCAGGGATGTGAGGATCCTGTTTGTGGACTTCAGCTCGGCTTTTAACACTATCATCCCAAAACTCCTCCTGCCCAAACTAACTCAGCTCTCCGTGCCCACCTCCGTCTGTCAGTGGATCACCAGCTTCCTGACAGACAGACAGCAGTTAGTGAGACTGGGAAAATACACATCCAGCACCCGTAAGATCACCACTGGAGCTCCTCAGGGTTGCATCTTCTCCCCACTGCTCTTCTCTTTCTACACCAACGACTGCACAGCTAAAGACCCCATCTGTCAAGCTCCTGAAATTTGCAGACGATACCACACTTATCGGTCTCTCCCCCCACTCACCATCATGAACAGCACTGTAACGACAGTGGAGTCATTCAGGTTGCTGGGCACCACAATCTCTCAGGGCCTGAAGTGGGACACTCACATTGACATTGACTTGTTAAAAAGGCCCAGCAGAGGTTGTACTTCCTTTGCCAGCTGAGGAAGTTCAACCTGCCACAGGAGCTGCTGAAACAATTCTACTCTGCCATCATTAAATCCGTCCTCTGCAATTCAATAACTGCCTGTTTCAGCTCAGCTACCAAATCTGACCTCAGAAGACTACAGAGGTTAGTCCGGACTGCTGAGCGAATCACTGGTGCAACTTCGACGCTACAGAGCACTGAGCACCAGAACGACCAGGCACAGGAACAGTTTCTTCCCTCAGGCCATCCATCTGATGAACCCTTGACAATAACTGTGGATCACACAACACTATTTATACACTTACACACTTATTTATCTAACACACATTCTTAGTCTACCTTTCAATTTTGCACCAATATACCTGTACATACAATTGTCAATTTGTATATTGTGTTCCTTATTTACTTGTGCTAAATACACAGTACTCTGTGTTTTTGTTCTGTCACTGTCATTCTGTTGCACTGTGGAAGCTTCTGTCACGAAAACAAATTCCTCGTATGTGTAAACACACCTGGCAATAAAGCTCATTCTGATTCTGTATGCACTTAGAAACACCAAAAACAAATGTATTGCCCGTATTTGTCGGTCAGCTAAATTCTTATTGAATGCTAAGGATAACTCTATTCAGTTAATTCGGTTATTTAAACTGCAAGAGAAGTAAAGACTCATTTGCTACCTTCAATATGAAGGAGGCTATTAATAAAGAATAACAGTCTTAGTAGGAAAGTTAAAATCGACTTAATAGTACACAGGTAGCCTAGTCTTTAACGTTACTCCCGGATGGCGCCGAGGAAAGTCCTGTTGTGAGGTTACTCAAAATTTAATTCGTAGGTGCTGAAAGACTTTCTAATAAATGTTTTGCTAAATCGGATTTAAAAAAAAGAGAAGTATCTACTTCCCAAGTGATTTTGCGACTATATTGGTGAGAACTGGAAGTTTAGTCGAACTGAACGTGATCGTGGATGAGCTAAATTCTTGGAAAGAAAGATGACGGCAAGTGTCGGAAATTCAAGGGAGAAGCTACAGAAACCCACGCCAATGGAAACTGAGGGGGAAGGGATTAAACGGATCTACGATTATGTGAAACATCCCACCGTCGAGCCTGGAAAACAGTCAGGAGCGACACCGGTGAACAGTCCAGCAAAAAAAGCAATAAGAGTGGAAATACCTGAAATAGTCTCTAACAACACCCTTCTAGATGCAATCAACAAAATTGGAGAAACACAACAGTCATTTCTAGAGAAATTGGTGTCTGTTGAGAGCGCTGTGAAAGAAATCAAAGATCAAGTGAGTGGGATAAACGGTAGATTAGACATGGCGGAGGAGAAAATATCAGCGATAACTGCGGAGAATAAGATGCTGCGAAACAGGGTGAATGAACTTGAATCCTATCAAAGACGCTGGAATTTGAAAATTTCAGGAATCCCGGAACAGGACCAAGAGAATGTGAAGATGACGGTAAATGATCTTCTATCACGCATCTCTCATGATAGCCGATATTATTGCCGATACTCTGCAAAACTCGGTGGATGTTGCTCACCGCTTGGGTCCCAGACCAAAAAATGGTTTCAGTTCCTCACAACCTCGCCGTATCATCGTGCAATTCTTGGCGCGCACGACACGAGATCGCATTTGGATCGACGCCAACAATTCCGAGGTTCTCAAACAAAAGAACATTAAAATCACTGAGGATCTTACACAATATGTCAAAGGTGAAAGAGCCACGCTATGGCCTCTGGTGGAGAATGCCAGACGGCAAAAGAAGATCGCTGGATTCAAAGGGCCCTTTGCCATCATAGAGGGTAAAACAATTTCAGTAGATGACTTGAATTAAGGTGATAACTAACCTCTTCTTGTGAAATCGCTCTTCTGTATAGTCTACTAAAAGACATATGATTTTTGTTTTGTGAATGTTGAAGCAGACTTATTAATTTTTCATTTTGTTCACTTTAGTTGTAATTAGTGGGTTGTCCACTAAAATTAAGGGGTTAAAAAATAAAAGAGAAGGGGGGAAAGTTAATAGGCTATTGGTAGACTATATTTAAGCACCATAGACATCACCATCGATGAGTACCGTTTTTGTTAAGAGTTTGCACTCGTTTAACAAACCATTCTATTCTGTTGATAAGCAGTTATAATGTTTTCATTGTCATTTTTTTCAATTAATGTTCGAGGCATTCGAGATTTTACTCAAAGTCCTTTTCAATCATTGTACTAATCACTCTGGTGGTGTAGCCATTCTTTTTGAAAGAAATTTTAAAGGGAATATCCTGGAATCTCATTTTTCTGTTGAGGGTAGATGGATTGTAACTGTCATAGAGTTTGATGATTTTTTGTTTATTCTAGGAAATGTGTATGGTTGCAATAATTCTGCTGCAAATAATGCCCTTTTGCAAGAACTATCATATAAGATCTCACAATTAAAAGGTAAATTCCCATCAGCTTTTTTGATTACGGGTGGTGATTTCAATGAGGCTCCTAATAATAATAATAATAATAATAATAATGACAGGTTTCCCTCAAGGAACATTGGTCATATTATTAACCCTGTCATTACTGATTTTTGCAATAATTTATCACTCATGGATTCTTTTAGGTTTCTTCACCCTTCTTCAATTGATTCATTCACCTGGTTCAAACCTGATATGTCTGAAAAGTCTCGAATAGATCTTTGGTTGATTTCAGAATTTTTATCTCCATTCATCTACTCTTGTGAAATCTCTCCGGCTCCTTTAACAGACCATGCTAGAATTTCTTTGCTCCTTTCATATGCTAAGAAGACAAATAATAGAAATTCAGGATATTGGAAACGGAATTGTTCTTTTTTGGATCAAGACCCGTATATTGTGGCAATACAAGACTTATTAAAAAATACAAAAATATGACAGATATATCAGATATATTCATCCTTAAAATGTATCTTGATAAACTCTACATAGAAAGAGCAAGAGGAGCCTTTATAAGATCAAACGCCAAATGGCTTGAATATGGTGAAAAAAATTCCAATTGTTTCTTTAATTTAGAGAAAAATCGTTTTTGTAAACAACACTTTTACTTCTGGCAGCCAAATTATACATTCATACATTTATAACTTTTATAAAAACCTTTACGCCTCATCATTTAATGATAGTGAATGTGAATTATTTTTCGATAGAGTTGATCAGTTTATACCTAAAATATCTTCCCAGAGTTTTAATGGTTGTGAAAATCCCTTAACTTTAGAAGAGTTAGATTGTATTTTATCCAAAACTCCTTTAAATAAAAGTCCTGGCCCTGCTGGCTTGCCATTTGAGTTTTACAGAACTTTTTGGAAAGATTTAAGAGATTTGATTTTCACTGTATTTAAAGATTGTTTAAGTTCTGGTGAATTAATAGAAACTATGAAACAAGGTCTTATTACACTTTTGCCAAAACCAAATAGTATTAATACTATTTATTGAGACGAGATAATCGTCACATTGAAAATTGGCGGCCTATCACTCTCCTAAATTCTGATTATAAATTGTTAACCTTGTTGTTAAGATTGTTTTACCTGTTGTAAAAGATTAAAATCTTGTCTAGAAGATATTATTTCAATAACACAATCAGGTTTTATTAAGGGTAGACATATTTCTAATAATATATGTCTTATATTGGATATGATGGACTACGCTGATCTTATTGAAGAAGGTGCTATTATTCTGTTCCTAGACTTCTATAAGGCATTTGACTCTATTGAACATGAATTTATATATACAGCCTTAGATAAATTTGGATTTGGATTTAAATTTAAGAATATGATCAGAACTATATATAGAAGTATAAACAGTAGTGTTTGCCTCGCAGAAGGTAAATCTAAGCGCTTCGTACTTAGTAGAGGTATTCGATAGGGTTACCCGATTTCCCCCTTTTTGTTCTTAATTGCAGCAGAATTATTGAATCTTTATATTGTAAATTGTATTAATGTTGAGGGTATAAGAATAGGTGATGATGTTATTTTAACATCTCAGTTAGCAGATGACACATGTATTTTTCTTAAAGATGAAAACCAGGTTCTGAGTGTTCTGAAAGGAATGGATCTTTTTTCAAAAGCTTCAGGCCTCCTAATCAACACAGACAAGAGTGAAATACTTGCTGTTCATGATTCTAACAAAACTGTTATCAATGGAATTAAGATCAAGCAGTCAGTGAAATATCTCGGAATAACAATTAAAAAATCAGTGAAGGAAAGACTGGATGACAACTTTACCCCTAAGCTACAGATAACAAAAAACATTTTTAACAGATGGCTTCAAAGGGACTTAACTATACAAGGAAGGACATTGCTTTCAAAAGCGGAAGGATTCTCAAGAATGGTTTACCCGGCTTTATCGTTATATGTGGACAAAAAAACAGCAACGTCAATTGACTCTCTCTTGTTCAAATTTATTTGGAAAAACAAGACTGAATATATCAAAAGGAAAACAATGATATAATAATAATAATCATGTGATACCAAACAAAGTTAAAGAAATCCATCTTAAAATCACAATTTTAACCCCTGCAAGTTATTTTTATCTAAATGTATGGATATTCAGCCAGAATGCTCTCTTTGTGGATCTGAAAATGAATCAATGCTTCATTTGTTCTTTATATGTCCCTTTATAGTACCATTTTGGATTGAGATTTCAACTTTGATCTTTACTTCCTTTAATAACCTGATTGATATCAGAAGAAATGGTCCTGTTTTTGTTATGTTACACTGGATCTGCTCTTTTAAATAATGCTATTAAAATCCTGTGCTTGCTTGGAAAAGGTCATATTCATAAGTGTAAAGCTACAGCTTCTAAAACAAATTTTATTGCATTTTGCTCTGATTAAATTAAAAAGTTTCGCTGAATCCCTCTGTAAATTAGAAAGAAACAAAAAAGCAGTTAAAACATACCAGATTTTAAACAAGGTTTTCAATCATCTGTGAACTGAGATAGAATGTTTAGAAGAGCTTTCTTAACTCCTACTTGAGTCAAAAAGAAAAGTAAAAAAAATATATATTTTCTTTCTGTTATTTATCTGTATTATTATTATTTAGTTTTTGATAATTATTATTGTATTTTACTCTTATGTTATGTTGTTTTATCTTGATATTTGCTTTCTTTACCTTGTTATCATGCTAAATCCCTTGTAACAGGTTTTTTGTTCTTGATCATTGCTAAAGGCTATCTTTCATAATAATAAATCGATGTTTTCAATAAAAAAATAAATAAAAAAAAAACGTTACTCCCACACATTGAGGGCATTGAACATTGTCCCTTGTTGCAAATGTAATTAAATCATTGATGTCCATAACCAGACTATTACCTCGCTTATCCGATTCTTTACTCTTATAATACAAAGTCACTTAGCAGTCGGTTATCTCCCCAATCCTTTACCTCTAAATCTATCTTGGCCGGTGAAAACTCCATAGCTTCTCCTTAATCCATTCCTGGCGGGTCTGCCAATTTGCCGTGCTCGTTGATCGCTGCCAGGAGGCCTTCCGTGCTTTTTCCAAAAGGCTCTGGCTGCAGCTGGCGCTTGCACTCGCAGACGTGCATTCTCAGGCTTGCACTCTCAGACACTTGCACCTCCGCTAGCGACGTCACTTGTAGTCTTTATTATATTTTATTTTGTTCTATTTATTGATTACTTTTTGTTTGAATCTCTCAACATTTTACAACAGTATAGCCAGGTGGTGGTGAAGACAAGAAAAAAGAAACTAAATTACGACGTCACTTGAAATCGACACTAATCGTGCGTGTTGCCAGGGGAGACAAGACGCTGTGATGGTGATTTAATGATTATTTATTTTATTTATTTATTTAGTAGTTTATTAGAGGCTTTTATCCAAAGCGACTTACAAATGAGGACAACAGAAGCAATCAATTGTAGTATTAAAACAACTAAAAACAGATCCAAAACTAAAAGCTAAAACTTTATAAATATTACCTATACACATTTTAAAAATAAAGAGATTAAATAAAAATGACAAATGCATACAACAAAATTTCAAAACTTAACATTTAAAAGAAAAACAAAAAATAAAGCTTAAAACAATTAAAAATATTAAAGAACAAACGGTATAAGAGTATAATAATGATTCTAACATAACGCTAAGCCAAACACAAAAAAACAACAACTACATATGTGTCTATGTACAACCACACACACATATATATATATATATATATATATATACACACACATTTATAATGTGTTTAATAAAAACAATTAAAAATATTAAAGAACAAACGGTATAAGAGTATAATAATGATTCTAACATAACACTAAGTATTAAAATAACTCAAATTAAATAAAACTAAAAACTTAATAAAAGACCTATACAGACAGAATAAATTCAGACGTAATGTAATAAATAACAAATACAAATAATACAAATCAAATGACAGTAGATTATCAGTAATCCTAAAAAATAACACTGCCAAACACACATGCTAAAAAACAACAACATACAATAGTAAGAAATCGTTATAAAAACTGAAACAGAAGCGAAACAAGTAGTACAAAGAGCTGTAGACAGTTTATTCTATATGGAAAAACGCTTAACGCAAAACTTTGCGTGTTGCGTTTACTCTGGGCTCACCTGCTTGCCTGTATATTAGTTATGTAGTCTATATTTTAATAATCAAGAGCACTGAGTTTGGTCTTTATCATCTTTGTCTATTATGACACATTGTGCCACGTTTTGCGGTGTGGGAGGAAAATACTATATACATATTCATTATATTAATAAACTGTATATTTAATTTGATATTTTAATAGCATCTTAATACATTAAGCCATGTTAAGTGTTTATGTTTTTCAACAGGAGGAAAACGCTTAGCGAGAGACTTTGCACATACGTTTATATTCTGCTGTTCTGTAGCCACGGATTTGCGGGTCCTGTCCTGTACGTTATAGTATAAAATTAGTTTTAATCGTATAATCACCACAGCGTCTTGTCTCCATTGGCAACACGCACGCATACGCCTTCCTTTTTGCTAGCGTTTCTGCAGGATAGTCATGATTGAAGTAGATCCTCCTGTCGCTGTGGTAGATCTGCTTTTTCTTCCACGCAGAATGCAGAACCATCTTTTTAATTTTAAACTGCTGAAAGTACACGTTCAAATCCCTGTTAATTTCGCGTTCTGTCCATGCGCGCCATTACTCTCTCCTTGTTCCTCAGTCGTTATTTTATCACTCTTCTCTGCTTTCCCGGACTGCTTTCCCTTGCCTTTCCTGTATTTTTCCCCTTCCATCATTGATTGAATGAAAAAATAAATCTTGTGTTTGAATTGGGCGGAACGGAACTGAGCCTCTATGCACAGAAAGATTAGTTTATCGCTTCGATGAACAGGAATGCCGAGTAAGTGGTTCTAAAAAACTGAAGAGATTGTAAACACCATATGCTGTAAAGCTTCGTTCACAGTCAGACAGTCAGAGATACTTTGTTTATGCAATGTTAAGAGGAAAGCTTGTCCATAAAAAAATGCTTCATACAACTGAAAATCATACAAATTAAATCTTATTTGCAATGCAGAAAGACAATTCTTAATGTGTTAGAAGTTTTATGCACAACAAATAATGTTAGAGCTTCAATGCAAAGAATGCTTATATTAGTGCTTCTATGAACTGAAAATGCAGTTAATGCTTCTAATCAAATGAAGAGAAAGGAAATGTACATATTCTGTAAAGCTTCTTTCTCAGTCATAGAAAGTTTGTTTATGCAATGTTAAAAGTAAAGTCTGCCCATATGAAATATGTTTCTTACATATTAAATGAAATCTTATTTGCAATGCAACAAGACAATTTTTTACGTGTTAGAAGTTTCATGCACAACAATAAATCTTACAGCCTCTTTGCACAGAAAAATTAGTTTAGTGCTTTTATGAATAATAATGCTGTATTAATGCTTCTAAGCAAATGAAGAGAAAGGAAATGTACGATGTAAGATTCTGAAGCCTCATTCTCAGCCAGAGATAGTTTGTTTTATGCAATGTTAAGTGTAAGGCTTGGCCCTTAATAAAAAGGTCTATTACACCTAAAAAGAAATCTTATTTGCAATGTAGATAGACACTGCTTAATGTGTTTTATGCACAACAAGTAATGTTAGAGCTTCAATGTCATTTGTTAAGAGATTATATGAACAGGGATACTGTGTTAGTGCATCTAAGCACATCTAATGCAATGTTAAAAGTAAAACCTGCCCATATCAAAGATGTTTCTAACATATGAAATGAAATCTCATTTGCAATGCAGAAAGATAATTCTTACGTTGATAGATGTGTAATGCACAACAAGAAATGTTACAGCCTCTAAACACAGAAAGATTAGTTTAACGCTTCGATGAACAGAAATGCTCTGTAAGTGCATCTAAGCAAATGAAGAGAATGCAAGCCCACATATAAGCTTCTTTCTAAGTCAGAGATAGTTTGTTTATGCAATGTTAAAAGTAAAACCTGCCTATATCAAAGATGTTTCTCATATATGAAATTAAATCTTATTTGCAAGGCAGAAAGACAATTCTAACTGTGTTAGAAGTTTGATACACAACAAGAAATGTTACAGCCTCTATACACAGAAAGATCGACGGTATTGGACGTTTCTCACTATCCTCAAATACGACCCATACGAGCGTTTCCTAAATTAGCACCCCCTACCGGCAGCAGACGATATGCTACAGAATCTTTCGCCTAAATGCATTGTGGCTTTCTTTTAATATGCTTGCAATTTGCGTTTTGAACTGTTTGTGTTTTAACCCTCCCAGCTGTTTGAAATGTTTTATTGCTAAAAAGATTTGGATTTTAGATGACTTCAAGATACGTAACGTTACAGTTAGGGTTTTACCACAGTAACGTAGTTTTAGTGTGATATTTTTAATTAATGCACAGTAACACAACACTTACCACGGTTTTACCACAGTAACGTAGTTTTAATGTGGTATTTGCAGTTAAAGCACAGTAACACAACACTTACAACAGTTTTACCACAGTAACGTAGTTTTAATGTGGTATTTGTAGTTAAAGCACAATAATACAACACTTACAATGGTTTTACGACAGTAACGTAGTTTTAATGTGGTACAGTAAGCACATCACTTGTCATGGTTTTACCACAGTAACGTAGTTTTAATGTGGCATTTGTAGTTAAAGCACAAAAAACACATCACTTGCCATGCGTTTAATGCCTTTTTGTAATGTAATTGTAATTCAATGTTTTTTTCTGTCTTGCAGTTTCTTCAGATCACATACATCTCCATCTCCTTCAACAACATTTAGTGTCCAGCAGCTCTTTATGAAGCCATTACTCTCTCTCTAATGTAATAGTAATTCATAGTAAAAATAGGAAGACATTTGGTCTGTTAATACTAGAAAAGCTGTTGGTACGGATGGGTGTGCTCCGAACCTCATTAAGAGCTTTGCCTGTGAACTAGCTTCAGTGTGGCAACCAATCTTTCAAGCTTCCATTGACACATATGGTTCCGACAATATGGAAAACCTCAATCATAAAACCGATACCAAAAACACTCTGTCCAAATACTTAAACATTTGTTTAATAATGTCAAAGGGAAACTTGATCAGTGTCAGGTTGCATATAAATAATGTAGCAGTACCGATGATGCAGTGGCTGTCTTAGTGCACATTGTTACTAAACATCTAGACAAATGCAAGTTAACACCATTGTGTCTAAACTAATACAGTTAGACGTAAACCCATACTTAATTAAATGGTACCTCTCTTTTCTCACCAAAAAAACCCAAAGGGTTAAAGTGAACAATGTCCTGTAAAAACAATTATGCAATAAAACAATATATAATATGATTTGTTAACATGTAGGCTACCTAGGAGCTTACTGCATGAATCCGTGAGTACAGTTTACAAACCCGAGGGAACGGATTGCGAAAGCGTGCCTACGGATGATGAATTTGTGGGTACGGATTCAAAAACCGAAGGTACGGTTTACAAAATCTGAGCGCACGGATTGGAAATTCGTGAGTACGGTTTATAAACTGAGGGGACGGATTGCAAAACCGTCGCCACGGATTGTTTTTTTTTCCTCCTACAGGTGACTTCCCGGGCTTCGTACTACGTCGGAAGCGCGCTTCAGCGCGCTTCAGCTTCCACTCTCTGCGCAAACTATTGGATATAGCGCACATTTATCTAGGTTTAACGTTTAAACATTGTTATATGCTTGAAATGTTTTATATCTATAGATTTTATTTTAGTCAAGTCGTGATGATTTGAGAAGGCTAAATTGATATAATATGCTCACTGTCTGCCGCTGGCCACTTGGTCGTTACTTTAAATGCGTAACGTTAATTAGGCTATGTGAGTACTGCTCATGTCTGAAAATAATATATGAAAAACAAAATTATTTTACATAAAAACATTAGGCCATAGCTTATATTTATCTAGTAAATTTTTAAATTAACGTAAAAACTAAAATGAATTGTAAAACTGAAAGTAATTTTTTTTTAACTGTCTCGGATTATGTCCAGTCTAGGAACCCATCGAAGTCTCGTTGGATTCCTCTCCCCTAGTTGGATCAGGTCGGGACTTCGTAATCCCCGTGTGCTCACGGCTACTCACCTTGATCATCACGTTTGGCTTGCGACCCAGCTTCACTATTTAATTGTCACAATAAATCACTTTTCACTTGCAACTGGATTCTGAGTTCTCTGCCCGTAACATTGTCTGTCTGTTAGTCTAAAAACAAAGCTAATGAACTTACTAAAAATGTGCTCCAGAATTGTGGGTCAGCCTCTTCAAAAAGCATATGAACTACCTTACCATAATAATCTTGTAAGATTAGCTAATAACATTGTTTCTGAACTATTTTTCTGAACTGTAATTCATAATTCAGTTACACATATTTTTCTTTCTTCCTTTCTCTTGTTAATAAAAATAATAAAACGGAAAATAATGTGTTTTTTGAACCTTAAACCGCATAAACACATTTCATTATTTTTCGTTATTTTTAGCAACGTCATATCGTCACATCCTTTAAATAGTTGCAGTATGGACTCATACTTGGTGTGAAGAGGTCTTTAAACTGCTTACAACAATCCTGCTAGCATGTAATCATGTTTAAAAGAATTCATATCAAGCTTTTTCTTTCCTCTCATTTTGTTAAACTTAAAAACAAAACGCTGCCTTTCTCTGCCTGTTTCTCTTCATCTTAGTCCTTTACTCCCCCCACTCACTCACACTGTCCGTCTTTTGCTCTGTTGTAAGGTAGAAACAGAGTGGTTGCATGATGGCCTTTTTTTAGTTTTGTCAACTGAACGGCTACTAGTGAGGCTCAGCAAGTTCTTGTCATGATCGGCCCTCTCAAAGCAAGGTTTGTAGAAAATTGTAATCAATATTTATTAATCAAATCCTCTAACCTGAATCTTTTGGTGAATGAACTTAATTATCTCTGTCTCAATTCATATGTTTAACCAGCAATAGTAATTAAACATGGCGTCAATAGACATCTTTTTGTTTTACAGCTGACGAGCAAAAATACAAAGAAAATCAGTCCTGTTTGGGATGAGGAATGAACATGGTCATCTTGTGCCCAAACAGAAAAGACAGAAAAGGTGCACATTCCCATTGGTATGTCTGTATTATGTCGGTATTCAAGCAATGCAGTAGTACAGCATTTGATGTTGATCTCTATTCAAGTCAACAATTATCATTTTTCACATATACATCGTTTTATAGCTCCTAGAATGAGCAAATCAGCTGTGCATCATTTCTGGAATTTGGGCCGGAAAAAACTGAATATGGTCAGTACTGCCACCTGCACCTGTATTCACCAAAACTATTTTTCTTATTAACTTTTTATTTTTTGAAGGATTAGGCATGTTGTATATGAAGACTTCAGATGCAAAAGCCTCTAAGTTCTATCTGAAATTTTATTTCTAAAATTGAGCATTTTTATCAAGATTCTGTTTAGGTTCAGGGATTTCACGTTAATGGCAATAAACAGGTCCTTTGCCTGTAAATTAAAGTAAAATAACAAAATGCAAACGTATGAACCTGATAAAAATGCTCATTTTAGAAGAAAATTTCAGACAGAACTTAGAGGCTTTTGCAGCTGAAGTCTTCATATGTACTAAGCGTTTTCAATACATTACTGATTTGTTATGACTGCTTGTATTATGTTCTTATTTTCTACTTGTACAGAAAGACTGCATCAAGAGGTAGAAGAGGTAGCTGGTACTGAAAACATTCATCTTCACACACTTGGTCAGTTTGCATGGTCCATACTAAAGAGAAGCGGGTCTGAGGCCAGAGATGGTGGAGTCTTTGTTGATGGGGAGCATTCAATGGCCACCAAGTGCAGCACTGCAGCCTGAAACCTCCAGTTATCTGCTGTACAGACTGCATTCCCAAACAGCTCTGTGATAGCGCAGATGTTACGGCCCATAAACGAAACTTCACAACTGAGAGCTAGTTGTGGAGGGAATTTTTGTGGCCCATACCTCCAACAACCTTCAACAGGAGTCAATGGTATGTCCAGTACAACAATTCTAAATAATAATATTAAATATTGTTTATTGATTTACAACACCCAAAAGAGATTTTGTCTCTCCAGGACATCTACACAAGGTTTTTTTTTTTTTTGAAGAAAACAGAGGACCGTCAGAGACTCCCACCCGAGCCATGGATTGCTCTCACCATCACCATCAGGCAGATGTTATCGCAGAACCCGCACCAGCAGACTGCGAGACAAGTTCCTGCCACAGGCAATCAGACTGTACTGAACTCATACCAGTAACACCACACACACCCCGGTGCTGTTTTTCACGCCGGCGCTAATGATGTTCAACTTTGCCAGTCGGAGATCACTAAAAATAACAGTAAAGGGGTGTGTGAACTTGCAAGTACGATGTCAGACACTGTAATATGCTCTGGTCCCCTCTCTGCTTACCGTGGTGATGAGATTCATAGCACTGTCATCTCTCAATGGCTGGATGTCTAAGTGGTGCCCGCAGAATAACATAGGTTTCATAGAACTTGACTAACTGGGGCCCAGGTCAGGAAGCAGACAGACCATCTGCTAGCCGCCTCACGTCACAGAAGTCAGTTAATTCTCAGCACATAGAGACTCTTTCGCCTAGATATCACACTATAGAGACTGTGTCTGTTCCCCGAACTAGAAAATGCAAAAAACGTCCAAACCAATTTAAGACTAACAATTCTGTTCCCCGAACTAGAAAATACAAAAAACGTCCAAATCAATTCAAGAGTAACAATTTAATTGATGTTCAACAAATAAAAAACAGATATAATACGGATAAATAAATGATAAAGCTTGGTTTATTGAATATTAGGTCCCTTTCTATGAAAGCACTTTTTGTAAATGATGTGATCACTGATCATAACCTAGATGTGCTCTGTTTGACAGAAACCCGCCTAAAACCTGATGATTACATTATTTTAAACGAATTTACACCCCAAGATTACTGTTATAAACATGAGCCGCAAGGTAAAGTGTTGCTACAATTTATAACAATATTTTCAGTATTTCTTAGAGGGCGGGCTTCAAGTATAACTCGTTTGAAGTAATGGTGCTTCATATAACATTATCCAGAGAAATAAGTGTTAATGATAAATCCCCTGTGATGTTTGTACTAGCTACTGTATACAGGCCACCAGGGCACCATAAAGACTTTATTAAAGAATTTGCTGATTTTCTATCATTGTTGATGATTTTAATATCCATGTTGATAATGAAAAAGATACATTGGGATCAGCATTCATAGACATTCTGAACTCTGTTGGGGTTAGACAACACATGTCAGGACCTACTCATTGTCGAAATCATCCTCTAGATTTAATAATGTCACATGGAATTGATGTTGATGGTGTTGAAATTATGCAGCCAAGCGATGATATCTCAGATCATTTTTTAGTCTTGTGCAAACTTCATATAGCTAAAACTGTAAATTCTACTCCTTGTTACAAGTATGGTAGAACCATCACTTCTACCACAAAAGACTGCTTTGTAAGTAATCTTCCTGATTTATCTAAATTCCTTAGCATATCCAATAGCTCAGAAAACTTAATGACGTAACAGAAACTATGGACTCTCTCTTTTCTAGCATTTCAGATGTGGTTGCTCCTTTACGCTTAAGGAAGATTAAAACCCCTTAACTGTCACCCCCATTTTTAAAAATAGGCATGAACGTGCAGTATCCAAACTTAAATTGTTGTAATTGTTACGTCTAAGACGTATTGTATGCTGTGGATGTGCTCCTGTTGTCTCCTCTCTACCAGGATTGGTCCAAGGCTTAATGAGAGACTGCTGGTGGGTGGACCAGAGACGAGACCTGTACTATAAATTCCCCCGGATCTCGCTGGAGGGCGCTCTCACTCTTGCTCTCACTCGTACTGCCACTTTTTATGCTCGCTATGATCTCTGTATGTCTCTCTTTGATTGTTCCCCCGGATCTCCCTGGAGGGCACTCTCACTCTTGCTCTCACTCTTGCTCTCACTCCTGCTCTCACTCTTGCTCTCACTCTTTTATGCTCGCTATGATCATTGCTCTGTATGTCTCTCTTTGATTGCTCTGGTGTTAAAACTGTGTTAAGCTGTAGTGAAAATGCTGTGAGATCTCAAGTCTATATTCTAACAGAGTGCTGTTAGCTCCATGTGCTGTGAGAGCCTTATGTCTTTAACTTCGATGTTTCACTGTCCATGTTTGTAAGCCACGTGTGAGGCTGTAGGGGGTGAGTGCCTTATTTGTTTTTATAGGCTACTTGGCCATTATCCTTTTCTCCTGTTTTTGGGTAGACAAGGAGTAAGGCTAGATTTGTTGTATTTTGGTTTCTTTATTTTGATGCACAGGGAAGTTAGTTTCTTTATAGGTAGTTAGAGTGTTGTTTGTTTATTGTTTTGGCATTTGCTCACCCCTGATAATTTGCCTCAGTTTCTTTAATTTGTTTATTTCTTTGTGATGATATTGTTTGTACTCTCCAAAACTGCTACCGCACGAAAAGATTGATCAGAAGATCAAAGAGAATTAAAATGAGTACTTAAACAGCCATTCATTGTTGTGTCGTTTATGCTGCGGTCCTGACCTAGACTGGGGCCGTAACATAATTTATTAACACTTTGGAATACAGACACAAGGTTGGTCTCTTTTTAAAGAAGAAAATCAGTAGATTATTGCAAAAGTGGAATTAAAAAATTTTTTTTTTTAAAGTGGAATTACTTTAAATGAAAAATTAAAGTAACAAAAACTTCTAGAAGTTTAAATGTACTGTAAATAAAATGCACTATATTAATTTTATTTATTATAAATATTTTACATAACAGGTTTTACTCTAAAATTAGTATAAAATTAAAGCCTTATGTCTAAATATTTTATGTTCCAAATGTGAAGTTGATATGAAAAAAATTGAGGTTCCTATGACATTTTATTTAGGGCGTCATACCACAAACAGCCACCGGGTGCCATCCAAACTCCATTACATTTTTTTAAATGCATTTTTCTGTCACAAATGTCTAAATTTCTCTGTCAATATTACTTCTATCTCAAAATAACTCAGACCTTTCCAATGATATGTTTTATGTCAAGATTATAAAAAGGTTTGATTCTAAAAGACCGTAATGCATTTTGTAACATGACACTTGACACTGCCCACTGACCTTTCCAATGATATGTTTTTGTCAAGATTATAAAAAGGTTTGATTCTAAAAGACCGTAATGCATTTTGTAACATGACACTTGACACTGCCCACTAAGGGAGACCGCCAAAAGATTTTAAAGTACCATTTCTATGGTAACGCAATGTCCGATTTCAAAATGTCTTTCAGAGAATTAATCTTGGGCTTCTAAGCTTTCAAATTATATATACTTTATGATGATTACTAAAAGATTTGATAGAGAAAAAGGACAACAACAAAAAAAAGAGCGCCAAGCGTCCCACAGGTGGGACGGTGACAGTTAAGGGGTTGAAAACAGTCTGACACCGTGGTATAATGAGCACACTCGCCCTGAGATCCCCTGAGGAAGAATTCCACTCATTCTCTACAATAGGAGAGGAAGAATTGTATAAACTTGTTAAATCATCTAAGGGTGCTTTCACACCTGGCTCGTTGTTTCGGAACCTGGCGCGTTTCCCCCCTTAGCTCGGTTCGTTTGGGCATATGTGAACATGGCAATCGCGCTCGGATCCACGTCAAAACAATCGTTCCGAGACAAAACAATCGGTCCGAGATCGCCTGAACGAGGTGGTCTCGGCTCGATTGAAAACGAACTCTGGAGCGGTTCGGTAGTAGTGAGAAAGCTATCCGATCTAACGGACTATATGTCCCCAAAACCTTCAAACTGGCTGTTATTAAGCCTCTCATTAAAAAAACACAACTAGACCCCAAATAACTAGTTAATTACATACCAATCTCGAATCTTCCTTTTCTGTCCAAGATAATAGAAAAGGTAGTATCCTCAAAGAGAGATAGGCTGACAAATAAAAGCGGCCTACACAAAATTGCTATTTTATTCGTCTTGTCAAGAGTCTTGAATTTATTGACTTTGACTTGAATTTATATGAATTATCTTAAGACACAAAATTCGTTTAATATTTTATGCAACACAGTAGGAAAAGTGTCAGAGAAAATAAAAATGTTGTACAAAAATTGTATTTCTTATTTTTATTCGTCTTGTCAGGATACAATTCGTTTAACATTGACAACACAATAGGGAAAAAGTGTCGCAGAGAGAAAAAAAATAAAAATGTAGGTTGTACAAAAATTGTACAGCTATTTTTATTCGTATTAGCTATTTTTATTCGTCTTGTCAAAATACTAATTTCGTTTGACATTTTTCTGTTAACACAGTAGGAAAAGTGTTGCAGAGAAAAATAAATAAATATGACATCTTTCATTTAAAATTATAGGCTAAGCAAAATATAAACAAAACCGAGTTGAACGTCCTTCAAGAACAGCTCCATCCTTATTCTGCTCTGTCACTCATCGACAACCTGCCTGTTCTGTCTGAGGGCCGTATATTTACCACAGGTACAGCCTTCTCTGAGCATCGTTATGTACATGCTGCGCACAGACCCCGCAAATAAAACGCATGACGTTTAAAGCATGCGTGCAGCGCGTGCATAACAGTCCTGAGCGCAAGCTGTGCTGGTGGTCAATAAGAATAAAGCGCAGATATGCTGTTCTAAATGGACGTCAGGAACGGGAAATTGTTAGATTGCCCGCTCCCGTTCAAATTACACCAGAGTTACCGACCACTACCGCATTTTATTCGGGAATTTAATCCGTTGCAAAAAATTTGGTCGGGTCCCACGGTTCCCGCTGCTGATGATACTCAGCTCTATATTTCTTCGTGGCCCCACGAAACAAAAGCAATTTGAAAAACTAATGCAATGCATAGTCGATATAAAAAACTGAATGACGAGTAATTTCTTACTGCTAAATTCTGAAAAAACAAACAAACAGAGGTGTTAATTATAAGACCTAAAAACTCTGCATGTAATAACCTAGAACACTGTCTAACACTTGATGGCTGCTCTGTCAATTCTTCATCAT
>NW_015555797.1:272217-275976 GCF_001515605.1 Sinocyclocheilus anshuiensis | reverse complement strand
GGAGGCAGACACACTCTGTCAGTTTAAATCTAGATTAAAAACCCATCTCTTTAACCTGGCTTACACATAACACACTAACACATTTCTAATATTCAAATCCGTTAAAGAATTGTTAGGCTGCATTAATTAGGACAACCGGAACCGGGAACTTCCCATAACACTCAATGTACTTGCTACATCGTTAGAAAACTGGCATCTAAGCTAATATTAGTCTGTTTCTTTCTTATTCCGAGGTCGCCATAGCCACCAGATCCAGTCTGTATCCAGATGAGATGGTCACTGCAGCCATCCGGATCCAGTACGTATCCAGCCCAGATGGTGGATCAGCACCTAGAGAGGACCTCTACAGCCCTGAATGTCAGCGGAGACCAGGACAACTAAATGAGCCCCAGAGACAGATCCCCAGTGAAGACCTTGTCTCCTAGATGGCCACCGGGACAAGACCACAGGAACCAGTTGAGTCCTCTGCACAATGTGACATTGCTGCAGCCTGGAATTGAACTGCTGGTTTCGTCTGGCCAGAGGAGAACTGGCCCCCCGACTGAGCCTGATTTCTCCCATGGTTTTTTCTCCATTCTGTCACGATGGAGTTTTGGTTCCTTGCTGCTGTCGCCTCTGGCTTGCTTAGTTGGGGACACTTAATTTCCAGCGATATCGTCGACTTGATTGCACAGATACTATTTAAACTGAACTGAGCTGGATGATGACATAATTGAATTAAATGATGAACTGCCTTTTTGCATTATTGACACACTATTGTCATATTTAATGCTGTACAGTTGCTTTGACACAATCTGTACTGTTAAAAGTGCTATATAAATAAAGGTGACTTGACTTGACCCCACCAGCCTCATATGCACTGCGCTCTATCAGTTACACTGACTGGACTCTGATTCACTATTATTCTGCACTCTGACATTCTGTTTGTGCTAATTCATACCGTGCTGCATGGCAAAGTTACATGTATATGGTGATTATTATTTATTATTGTTTTCATTTTGTGCTCTCTGTACAGTATAATATTGCAACATATATTATTTACTACCTGTATTGATTCCTTATGTATACTGTATATATTTTTAATACTGTATATGTGTTATATTCAAATATATTCAATACTTGTCATCCATACTTGTCATGCTGCAAAGTTTGCACAAAAGCAATTCACCACCGGTATACTTGCGTTCATGGTATTGTGATAATAAAGTGATTTGATTTGAATTGGTCACATGTCTTTTGTTCATCAGTTGTACTGTTGTGCTGGATAACAATTGCAAATTGTTTATGACATGGAAGAAGGTTATGATAGGGACATGGATTTGAAGAAAACCAGGAGAGCTCTGAAGATGAGCAGGAAACTGGATCCGATTCTTTGGTTCACCATGCGTGCATTTGGGTTGCTTCATCTGATTAAAATAATATGGTTTCAACATAACTCATTTTTATTTAACTGGAATATCATTTGTCTTAATATGCTACTTTATCTGTCTTTACACTAGTAAAGTATTGTACATGGTGTTGGATAATAAAGGATGTATTAGGGATGGTGTTTGGTAAATGCACCATTTAATTTTGTAAACAATACATATAATTACCATGATTGTTTTAATTAAGACATGAACATTTAGTTTCAGTTCAGTAGAACAGTAGAACATTTATTAATGACATTCAGATAGATGAAGGGTAGGCTGAAAGCTGCATTAGAAGAGACTTCATGGACTATACTGCTGCAGGCACTTCATGCACAACTGAGGGTGATGAACAAGGGAAAGATCAACATGAATCCTGTTCTGTATTATAATGAAGATGATCATGCACATTACTGAAGTTTAGCACCTGAGGAGGACAAAGATGAGACATTTTTTTACAGAGATTTACAAATTAGGTCTTTTATATTATGATTCTTTGCATTGCATGAATTGTATGGCTTTTGCACCATAAACTGCACACTGTCACACAATATCTTACTGAATGACACATTGGCCTTGTGTAATAGTACAATGAAGTGTCACAATATGTATTTATTGTCTTCGTTTACTGTCAGCACTGTATTCTTGCTCTTGATCTAATGAAATAAATAGAGCCCATTCCAAACGGGCACTGATGTAGATTTTTTTGGTGTCTTTATTCTAAGATAACTTATGACTTGCAACGTACATAATGGGATGTTTTTGAAAAGACAATCTAAAAAATGTGACTCAACACAGTTTGTTATCCATGATAAGAATAGATCTGTGTATTTTTTTCCTGCTCTTCCATCCCCAGAGGCCCAGTAGAATCCTCTGGAAGAGCAAAAAATGAGAACATTTCAAATGGCTGTAAATCAAAATCTGATTATAGTGTCAAAGAGAAAATTGGCAATGTTTACTAAATAATGTTAGATATCCCTTTGTTCAAAAAATATAGTATTTTCCCCCATTTCATTATTAAACATTTTAAACTACATTACCCATAAGTCTCTGCCATTCATAAGCCTCACCCATAAGCTTCTGCCATCATGGAACATGAAAAACAAGGTGCTGTTATTTGTAGTTCAATGAAGTTATGCTTAGGGTTAGGATCTCGGTAAAGAGGTCATTTCTCACAATATAGCAACACTGCATTGTTAACTGAAGGTATTACTGACGTAATAATAACAGCAAAACATACTTTGCAACAATAAGCATTTTTTAATTTGGGTTAAAAGAAAGTCCAATCACAGCGTGTCCTGCGAGTGCCAAGGGAACTTCAAAGCCAATGGTAATGCAGTTGAGCAGAAGCGTCACACTTACTTGTCCATATATGGTAATTTATGACAGGATCTTCCAGGTTCTTGTGGTGAATAGAAAGATTCAGTTTATTTTCCCCCACTAAATATAAAACTAAAATGACAGATTCGCTTTGTGGGGTAAACCTGATTCAGCTGATTACAGTTATTTATTTATTTTCAAGCAAGGACCTAATATTTCCATTTGTATACAGGTGCATCTCAATAAATTAGAATGTCGTGGAAAAGTTCATTTATTTCAGTAATTCAACTCAAATTGTGAAACTCGTGTATTAAATAAATTCAATGCACACAGACTGAAGGAGTGCATGTTAACAAGCATGTTAACAGAAAGTTGAGTGGAAGGAAAAAGTGTGAGATGCACCTGTACATTCTTTACACTAATATTAATTAATGTACAATATTTAAGCTCAACATTTTTGCATATACTGTATAAAAAAATAAATGTATAGTGTATTAAATGTATACATTTAATCACTTCTGTGTTTCCTGGAAATGTATGTCCAATCTTTCCATTCTTAGCTCTACCAGTTGAACTACAGGAATAATAAAAATAAATAAAAAATTAAAAAATTAAAAATACAGGCATAAAAATTGCACACATTTGTAGTCATTTCCATATCAGTGTTTATTGACATGTCAAACTTTTCAGAGACAAACATAGTGCCCATAACAGCATTCTCTCTCTCCAGTTTGTGCCACTATGAAGAAATAAAAACAAAAAAGCAGTTATTATAAAAAGAATCAATTATAGTGAAATATAACAACTTAAAAAATTACTGATTGATAAAGTAATTAATAGGTACACACAGAAATATGTAACAGAAAACCCCTTTAAAACAACATTGGCTAATATTCAAAAAATAAAAAATAAAATAAAAAAATGGTTAATTTGTTTACAGATAATATCATAAGAAGCAAAATAAAAAAATAAATTCAAGACAAACTAAAACTGTTAATAACAATTATAATTTTATAAATCGTTTTCAGCA
>NW_015555797.1:269467-272199 GCF_001515605.1 Sinocyclocheilus anshuiensis | reverse complement strand
CCTTAAAGGTTTCAAACACACGCACACACACACACACACACACACACACACACACACAAACACAATATGCAATTCAATGACATTAAGTTGGTGCAGTTAATTAAATAATGTTAAAAAGAAAGAAAAATTTGTATAATTTTTACATTACCATTTTTAATTATTTGGCATGTAGAATACACTAGGTGGGATGGTCATAGTGACGGGAGTGTTCACAGTAGAGATGGGAGTGTTGACTAGAGGAGAAATTAATACAAGTAGACATGCTAAGACTGGAAGTTGGCAGTACAGGGTCGAGAGCAGATTTTGGAACGGCTGGTTCTGGCCATTGGGTTTGATATTGTGAAGAGCTGATGGAGAAGGACTAAGTGATCTGTGAGAAATCCTGCAAGACAGGAAAAAAGAGAATTTATCACATGATGAACAATAATAACCTTGACAACAAATGGCAGACAACAACATAACTGCAGCGTGTATAACAGTAAACAGAACTGTTGGCGTGGATGCTAAAATAGTTATTATAGTTGGTGTGAGCAGACTTAAGTGATCTAATTTGGCCAAATTAACTGAAGATCTGATGAGTCACATGACATGATAAACTAACATTTCCAGACTTGCTTCTTAGACAGATGTGTTCAATAAAAATCAACATGGAAAGAAAGGCAGACTCTGAAGTGTGGACAGCAGTGTTGGGGAATAGCTAGCTACAAATAGCAACGCTACTAGCGTAACTACATTTTTCAGTAGCTTTACTTTTAAAACAGTGTAGCTTTTCCTATTGCTAACTACTTTTTCCAGCAAGTAGTGGTGTAGCGCGACCAAACGCTACATTCCGTTTTGCGTTCTAATTCGCATGGACGAAGATATGGATACAGACTCTGTTGAGCTTTCTGCAAACAGCGATAATCTAAAGGTGCATAATTATGCAAGACGCCTAGAAAATGCATTTGGGAGCTCTCCGGACACACCTAGTAAGTCCCCTGCTCAGAAGAGATCTAGAACAAACACCCCCGACACGGTATCTAACTCTATGCTGCTAGTGGCAATCGAAAAGGTCAGCAAGTTACAAGAAGAATCATTGGTAAAACTGCAGTCCGTAGAGGCGTCGGTGAAGGAAAACACCTCTTCAATCTGCAAGCTTACCTGCTCGCTTGAAGCCATGAATAGTGAAGGAAAAGATATTCATTTTACCGGTCAAACTCCACATATTAGAAAACTGAATCAAAAAAGTGAACTGGAAATTCCTTTTGATGATTTACTTGTAGAATCAATCCAGAGGAGACATCACCGGAACGTTAAAAAGAAAAGCAGGATGGAGAAGAAGAAGAGCAGAAGTAACCAGACAAGAAACGGAGGACATGATGGCTAAGGAACTTCTTCGGATAATTCGGCAACATGAACGTGTGAATAAACGGTTGATGAAAAGGGTTAAACAATTTATTGAAGTTAATGAGATTAATTTGAAAATGGAATCTTTGCGAGGCGAGGTTGACTGTTTGAAACTTCAAAGGGCCAGCGCCGCCTCCAAAGAAAATACAGTTAACTGACATCCTGTCAAAAAGCGAGAGCAGGTGTTGTTAACAGCTAACGAATGGAAAATGCTGAAGTGTGAAAACTCGCACGTATATATTTTGAAAAGGTGTTGGTATTGTGTAGTAAGGAAATGTTTAGCTGTGGCTAGCACAAAAGGTCAGACATCCTGTGTTAGCGCATAGGAGATAAACTTTTATAATAATAATACTTTTATAATAATAATAAAAAAATACCTATTTTTGGAGGTATGTGTGTGTGTATACTATGCTTGATGTTATGATGTAATGGTATTACAACCCGCTGAAGCAAGGGGTGTGACCAAGTGTTTAGCGTAACTTGCATTTATCCAATAGGGAAGATTTAGTAAATGCTTTGCAGGAGAGGAATATTGTATACGCCCTCTCCTATATAATCCAGTGCTTTATGAGTTTGTGGGGCGAAAAATCGGGTGAAGACTACTCGCTGTTACTTTCTTGTTATTTGCTTATGAGTTATTGTTTTTAATAAAGCGAAACCATTTGTATATGGTGATTCGATAAACTTTATTTTAAACAAGTCTCTGAGTAATTTATTAAGAGTAACTTATTATCTGAATTTGTTCATAAATCTCCAATACGGGCCTCATAGAGGTGAGAACTCTGCTGAGCTGATCAGGACATCTTGCTGAGGATCCTGGATCTCATATTACACTTCCCATCTATATAAGAGGTAAGGGCTGTATTAGTTTATGACAGCTGCTGCTGGGGCAAAGGTGTGATTATAAGATTTATTGGCTCTTTATATGCAAAATGATATAACAAGTTATACATTAGCAACATGTGCATGTTATTTGTCCTACTATTAACCATTTTAACTCTTTTTAACTATTTTAAATGCCATACATTTTACATGACAGGATTATTTATTATGTAGCCATTGATCATAAATTATGAAACATTATTTATATTAATAGCATTTTAAAAATCAAACATTTATAATCTTAATGCCAATATTAATAACCTATAAAAATCAATTAATGATATGTCTAATAATGTCTAAAATATAATAGGTTATCTGTCTAAACTCTGATAGTATATGTAATATTATATTTGTAGATATTAATATATGTTCACCTTGAGCAGCAGCTTTCGGTAATCTATGCAATTCGCCTTAACGGACAGACGCATTGACAATTTTTTTCCCATTCACCTTATATTTGCAGA
>NW_015555797.1:253316-260531 GCF_001515605.1 Sinocyclocheilus anshuiensis | reverse complement strand
CCTTAAAGGTTTCAAACACACGCACACACACACACACACACACACACACACACACACAAACACAATATGCAATTCAATGACATTAAGTTGGTGCAGTTAATTAAATAATGTTAAAAAGAAAGAAAAATTTGTATAATTTTTACATTACCATTTTTAATTATTTGGCATGTAGAATACACTAGGTGGGATGGTCATAGTGACGGGAGTGTTCACAGTAGAGATGGGAGTGTTGACTAGAGGAGAAATTAATACAAGTAGACATGCTAAGACTGGAAGTTGGCAGTACAGGGTCGAGAGCAGATTTTGGAACGGCTGGTTCTGGCCATTGGGTTTGATTTTGTGAAGAGCTGATGGAGAAGGACTAAGTGATCTGTGAGAAATCCTGCAAGACAGGAAAAAAGAGAATTTATCACATGATGAACAATAATAACCTTGACAACAAATGGCAGACAACAACATAACTGCAGCGTGTATAACAGTAAACAGAACTGTTGGCGTGGATGCTAAAATAGTTATTATAGTTGGTGTGAGCAGACTTAAGTGATCTAATTTGGCCAAATTAACTGAAGATCTGATGAGTCACATGACATGTTAAACTAGCATTTCCAGACTTGCTTTTTAGACAGATGTGTTCAATAAAAATCAACATGGAAAGAAAGGCAGACTCTGAAGTGTGGACAGCAGTGTTGGGGAATAGCTAGCTACAAATAGCAACGCTACTAGCGTAACTACATTTTTCAGTAGCTTTACTTTTAAAACAGTGTAGCTTTTCCTATTGCTAACTACTTTTTCCAGCAAGTAGTGGTGTAGCGCGACCAAACGCTACATTCCGTTTTGCGTTCTGACGAGTCACGAGTCTGCAATGCGGGGGTGTCAAGATGGCGCCGCGTTAACAACAACTTTATCTCGCTCTTATTCTATTTTATATGCGGTGCTTAAAGCGTTTAATTTCCATGACCAATCTTTTCTATAACTTGTTGCGGAAGTTCAGCATACTCTTTTAAGACTGTCTTTAACGATTTCGGGACCCTTTTTTTTAGTTTTCTATTACTTTCTACGCCTGAGTAAAGCTCGGTTTCTACAAACATGGACGAAGATGCCTCTGTTGCCTCTGTTGAGGCTTCTGCAAACAGCGATAATCTAAAGGTGCATAATTATGCAAGACGCCCATTTGGGAGATTTGGGAGCTCTCCGGACACACCTAGTAAGTCCCCTGCTCAGAAGAGATCTAGAACAAACACCCCCGACACGGTATCTAACTCTATGCTGCTAGTGGCAATCGAAAAGGTCAGCAAGTTACAAGAAGAATCATTGGTAAAACTGCAGTCCGTAGAGGCGTCGGTGAAGGAAAACACCTCTTCAATCTGCAAGCTTACCTGCTCGCTTGAAGCCATGAATAGTGAAGGAAAAGATATTCATTTTACCGGTCAAACTCCACATATTAGAAAACTGAATCAAAAAAGTGAACTGGTAATTCCTTTTGATGATTTACTTGTAGAATCAATCCAGAGGAGACATCACCGGAACGTTAAAAAGAAAAGCAGGTTGGAGAAGAAGAAGAGCAGAAGTAACCAGACAAGAAACGGAGGACATGATGGCTAAGGAACTTCTTCGGATAATTCGGCAACATGAACGTGTGAATAAACGGTTGATGAAAAGGGTTAAACAATTTATTGAAGTTAATGAGATTAATTTGAAAATGGAATCTTTGCGAGGCGAGGTTGACTGTTTGAAACTTCAAAGGGCCAGCGCCGCCTCCAAAGAAAATACAGTTAACTGACATCCTGTCAAAAAGCGAGAGCAGGTGTTGTTAACAGCTAACGAATGGAAAATGCTGAAGTGTGAAAACTCGCACGTATATATTTTGAAAAGGTGTTGGTATTGTGTAGTAAGGAAATGTTTAGCTGTGGCTAGCACAAAAGGTCAGACATCCTGTGTTAGCGCATAGGAGATAAACTTTTATAATAATAATACTTTTATAATAATAATAAAAAAATACCTATTTTTGGAGGTATGTGTGTGTGTATACTATGCTTGATGTTATGATGTAATGGTATTACAACCCGCTGAAGCAAGGGGTGTGACCAAGTGTTTAGCGTAACTTGCATTTATCCAATAAATTTTTATAGATAGATTTAATAAATGCTTTGCAGGAGAGAAATACTGTACACGCCCTCTCCTATATAATCCAGTGCTTTATGAGTTTGTGGGGCGAAAAATCGGGTGAAGACTACTCGCTGTTACTTTCTTGTTATTTGCTTATGAGTTATTGTTTTTAATAAAGCGAAACCATTTGTATATGGTGATTCGATAAACTTTATTTTAAACAAGTCTCTGAGTAATTTATTAAGAGTAACTTATTATCTGAATTTGTTCATAAATCTCCAATACGGGCCTCATAGAGGTGAGAACTCTGCTGAGCTGATCAGGACATCTTGCTGAGGATCCTGGATCTCAAATTACACTTCTCATCCATATAAGAGGTAAGGGCTGTATTTGTTTATGTCAGCTGCTGATGGGGGGAAAGATGTGATTATAAGATTTATTGGCTCTTTACATGCAAAATGATATAACAATAGACAAGTGGAAGACGTGACGGAGAAGGTGCTTTCTCTGCAATCAAAGTTTGAGAACCTCGAAAAGGAAAACAAGTCTCTCAAGGAGAAATGCAGCATGACACTTAATGACAGTTGTCATAAACATGCATAAAACCTCCTTCATATTCATGACATGTTTCATGTCATGATTATGAAGGTGTCATGTCAGTCTTATGCACACCCCTTCAAGTAAAGTGTTACCATTTATTTTTTACTTATTTATTTTTTCTGGGTCCACGACAGGGTGTGTTGACCTTCCCAAGCTTTATTGGGAATTCGAGCTTTATGCTCTGCATATCTTCTAAGAAGTAGTACTTCATTTGTTGCATCTGTTTCTAACAGTTCTATTTACTCAGAGTTGAGTTCCAATACTATGTTTAGTTCTCCTGCCTGCCTCCACACACCGTGACTGTGACAGAATAACCGACCCAAAATATAAAGTATAGCGGCGTCTTTCCCCTCGTTTGTTTTTCTGGTTTTTGTCAGTAGGGCTCCCGATCCCCAGTTCAGCCCGGGAAGGGCTCCTGATGTTTTGTTTAGCCCAGGAAGGGCTCCTGATCCACAGTTTGGCCCAGGATGGGCTCCTGATCCCCAGTTCGGCCCAGGAAGGGCTCCTGATTTTTCGTTCAGCCCTGGTGTGTGTCTCACCTACCTGAATCTGCCTTGTTGTGTCTACATTAAATATCATTATTGGAATCCTTGTCGTCCTCGTCATCCTGCCTGCCTCCACACACTGTGACCGTGACTCGTATTTCTCTTGTTTTTTCTTTGAATGTTCGGGGGCTACGTGACTTAAAGAAACGAAAAGCCTTATTTTTGTTTTGTAAATCCATGAAAAGGGATGTTTATTTTTTGCAAGAGACACACTCTTGTGTGAATGATGAAAAATTCTGGCGTAACCAGTGGGGGAGCGCTATTTCTTTCTGTCATAACTCTAGTTCGTCAGGTGGGGTCGCTATTCTACTCGATAATGGATTTCAGGGAAAGATTATAGAAACGCTTTCTTCAGGGATAGGAAGATGGATTATCTCAGTTGTTCTCTTGAATAACAATTTCTTTATAATGGCTAACATATATGGGTTCAACAATTCTTCAAACAATAAAACTCTTCTTGATGGTATAATCCTTAATGTAAGTAATTTGAAACTTAAATATCCCTCTGCCTTTATATTAATTGGTGGCGATTTCAACGAAGCACCAGATTTTGTTGCTGATAGATTCCCGTCTAGATCTGTGTCTAACAGCGTTAACCCCTTAATAGGAAAGTTATGTAGATGTTTGAACCTGATCGATGCACATAGATATTTAAACCCCGATAGCCCCATGTACACTTGGTTTAAATCTGATCTTTCTCAAAAATCTCGTATAGACCTGTGGCTAATATCAGACTCTTTAATGTCATATTTGACATCAGCAGAAATGTCTCCCTCACCTCTAACAGATCATGCAGCAATTGATAATACTTTTTCTGATGATGAATCTAAGCGAAGAAGAAAAGTTAGCCCTGGTTACTGGAAGTTAAATTGTTGTTTTTTACTGTCTGACTCGTATTGTCAGCAGATTAGGGAAATTGCAGAGAATGTGAAGTCTCAGGCTAATATCTCGGCCACTTCTTAATGGGAGCTATTTAAATACGAATGTAGAAAATTCTCTGTAAAATTTGGAAAAAATAGAATGTCTGTTAAAAATAAGGAAGTTACATATTTAATTAGAAAGATGAGTGAAGTTTTAAAGAATCCTAACCTGGGAGAAGATGACAAGGAATATCTTTATACTTTACAAAGCAGTCTGGATGATTTATTTTTAGAGAAAGCAAGGGTGCATTCATTAGATCTAGAGCAAAATGGCTCGAGTTTGGGGAAAAAAACTCTGCTTACTTTTTCAACCTAGAGAAAAAACGTGGAAGTAATAAGAGGATCTGCTCTCTTTATATTAATAATACATTATCTAATGACCCCTCAGTGATCTCTTCTCGTGTTTCTAACTTTTATCAAAATCTATACACCTCTTCTTTTGATCTTAATGCTTCATCTTTATTTTTTCATAAAGTTCATTCTGTGATTCCTAAAATTAATGACCACAATAGAGAACTTTGTGAGGAACCCTTTACTATAGATGATCTTTATAACATAGTAAAAAGAAAGCCACACAATAAATCTCCAGGGCCGGATGGCTTACCGTTTGAATTTTTTTAAAGTCTTTTGGGACTCTATTAAGTATCTTCTCTACGAAGCCCTTACTGAGTGTTTAAACAATGGTGAATTGGCGGAATCAATGAAACAAGGTCTCATTTGTCTTATTCCTAAGCCTAATAAGGATCCCAACACAGACAGCAGACAATTTCGGCCCAGATCCGGCCCACATCTGGCCCGCATGGATTTCATCTTATTCCTAAGCCTAATAAGGATCCCAATATTTTGGATAATTGGCGCCCGATCACCCTTTTGAACTCTGATTATAAATTATTGGCTTCTGTATATGCTGAAAAGCTCAAATCTTCCTTAGCAAACATAATTTCTAACACTCAATCTGGTTTTCTAAAATGTAGACATATCTCTAACAATATTAGATTAATTATAGATATTTTAGATTATTCAGAAATCATAAATAAAGAGGCTTTAATTTTGTTTATCGACTTTTATAAAGCATTCGATACAGTTGAGCATTCCTTTATTTTTGAAGCCCTTTATAAGTTTGGTTTTGGTAGACCCTTTATTAACGCGATTCGTACTTTATGGTATTAACAGTTGTGTTTCCTTAGCTTCCGGCACTTCTCCCCGGTTTTCTGTGGCTCGAGGTATTCGCCAGGGATGCCCCATCTCTCCTTTTCTTTTTCTATTAGCCGCCGAGCTATTAAGTTTGCATATAAAGCACTCCAATATTGAAGGTATAAATATTGGAGGGAATACATTGATAATTAGCCAGTTAGCTGACGATACTTGTCTTTTTCTTAAAAATGATTCACAAGTTTCTGTTGCCTTCAATTAATTTATTCTTTTCTCCAAAGCTTCAGGATTAGTAGTAAATCCCAAAAAAAGAGAAATTTTATATGTACATGATTCCAATAAAAATTCTGTTGATGGTATTATAGTTAAACGTCATGTAAAATCTAGGGGTTGATCTGATTCAGGAAATCTGATTCAGACCGTCTCCATCACAATTTTCCATCACTAAATATTTATTTATGCATTTACCATTTTTCATCCTACTGTAGTTACCAAAAGTTGTCTGAATACAAAAGACATGTCTGAATTAATGTATTTATTTACTTTTTTCCAGCCCTGTTACCAAAAGTTGTCTAAATGCAAAATAAATGTCTGAATTTAATTATTTACTATTTTTCAGCCCTGTTGCCAAAAGTTGTCTGAATACAAAAGACATGTCTGAATTTACTTATTTATTTGCTATTTTTCAGCCCTGTTACCAAAAGTTGTCTGAATACAAAAGACATGTCTGAATTTACTTATTTATATACTATTTTTTCAGCCCTGTTACCAAAAGTTGTCTGAATACAAAATGCACAGTGTTGGGGAGTAGCTAGCTACAAGTAGCGACGCTACTAGCGTAACTACATTTTTCAGTAGCGACACTACTTTTAAAACAGTGTAGCTTTTCCTGTAGCTAACTACTTTTCCCAGCAAGTAGCAGTGTAGCGTGACCAAAAGCTACATTCCCTCTTGCGTTCTGACGAGTCACGAGCCTGTAATGCATTGAAGCAGCGCAGCGTCTTCTTCTGACTAGATCACAAACTAAATTTGTTCATTACCGCCATCTGTTGTGATATCACGCATCGCGCGGCTTTACAGTCTGTCCACCTACAAGAGATCGTCTGATGATATTGCAAAGGATGTACAGGAGTGGATATCACATGAATCAACTGTTATTTACGCAAAACCAAGATTAAAATGCGGTCTACGTCAAAGACTTAAAGCACATACAAGAGGTGAATAATAGCCTTTTTAAACTGATTATTTTTTCTTCTTTATTCCACCCCAGATCAAATGTCTATTTTAATAATACTATTATTAATTATTTTTATAATTCATAATATAATCTGCCCTCCCACAGTTTTGTAACGAACACTAATCGAACAGAAAATAAAATCACAATAGTGTGCTTATCATTTGGCAAAGGATGGTTGCGGCGGGATTCACGCAAAGCGCAGTGTTCATACGCGCAGCTGATGATTGACGTCTCCATTCAGTCAGAAAATACTGCATGTGCTGTGACTTTAACCTGCTTATTTTATGACTCCTCCGTATCCAGTTTAAGTTGCATACATTTTGTTCTTGCATTGATGTTACGTTTGTAGCAATATATTAATATAACTAAAATAACTATTTAACAATACAGTGTTTTATTATTGTGTGTATCGAATAGTTCACAAAATCAAATGTTTGGTACACTTTTTGTCATTGAAATGGAAAAGTGTCCCAATCAACCTAAATTCACCCTACTCTTTGAAATCATGAATGCATTTCAGTATGTTTTTAACCCCAAATATTTTACTTATAACTTCATTATATTTTACTTATAACTTCATTATAATTCTTCATTAATAATTATTTGGTTATTTGTCATGTTAATTGTAAAAAAAAAAAATAATAATAATAAAAAA
>NW_015555797.1:250389-253118 GCF_001515605.1 Sinocyclocheilus anshuiensis | reverse complement strand
TTGAATAGTTTACAAAATCAAATGATTGGGACACTTTTTGTCATTGAAATGGCTTGGAAAAGTGTCCCAATCAACTTTAATTCACCCTACTCTTTGAAATTATGATTGCATTACAGTATGTTGTTTTAAACCCCCAATTATTTTACTTACAACTTCATTATATTTTACTTATAACTTCATTATAATTTTTCATTAAGAATTATTTAGTTATTTGTAATGTTAATTGTAAAAAAAAAAAGAAAAAAAAAAAAGAAATAATAATTTTTTTTTAAAGTAGTTTCAATGTAGCTAGCTACTTTTTGACAGTAACTTGTAGTGTAGCTAGCTACTGTTTCAGAAGGGTAGCTTGAATGTAGCTTAACTACTTTAATTTATGAGTAGCTTGTAGCTGTTCAAGCTACAGTTTCAGAGTAGCATCCCCAACGTACTGTTAGAACGGGAAGAGATGGCGCCAATTTGTAAAGGCTAATAAATGTAACTCCTCCTTCAAGCAAGGGTGACCACAAAAAACTAGTAATCATAAACTTACATCACAAATAAAAAAACAATATAACAAAATAAACGCAAACAAAATACATCATATAACAGAAATTCACTTCTCTTCATAAAAAGAATATTAATAGCCAGTCAACCCTCTATAAACCCCAATACAATCCAAGCTTCTCTGCACAAAGTAATCCAAAAAGAAAAAAAGGAAATTACATAAACACCCTTCAATTCCTACTACATGTAAGACACACCTCACTCAAAAGTACTCCAAATCAACGGTTAATATCACTGCAAACATAACCCTCATGCAAATAAATAATGCAGGTATTTCAAAGCATCAACATATATAAGCTTCCACACAAAAAGACCGGACCCAGTCTCTAGGCCTCCCTTCAGATGCCCACTTAAAAACTCAAACCACCTGCATGGCCACGCCCTCTACTACTAGCCACCTCCCCGGCTACATAAAGAATACAATGGACTCAATATAAACTTTATGATACAAACACTCTGACAATGGGCACAATCTGCATGAGAGTTGAGGCAATGGCCAATGACAGCAGGAGTAAATGCCGTAGAATTTTTGCACGAGTACACTTGTACAATATCATATGAATTTGCTGAAATTGTATGAATAATTACTACTTTGACGTAGCACAGGGTTCATACTGATGGGGTCGTGGGGTATGTAAAAAAGTTTAAGAAACAACAAATGCGGTGCAAAATGTAACTGCAGTAAAGTTCAGTCAAGGTGCTCAGACCAACACAGATGTACCATTGGAAATGTTTGCCTTTGCAGCTTTTGGTCTTCTCCGTAAATGCACAAGATGGTTAAATTCATCTCTCTCCACAAACAAGACGGGTTTGTCAAAAGTTTGACAGGCCCTCCTTTGGTCTTCCTTTTCAGCTGAAATAAAGAAAAAAGAAAATGTTGTTGTTGTTTTAAAACATACATGTTGAGACAGTATATTTGACAAAATATTTGAAAGGTAGGACTATAAGGAAGGTTATTAACACATAAAGTAAGGATAAATGAATTAAAGTAAATCAGTTATAACTAAATGTCTTCAACATTACCAGTGAAGTGTGGACCCTTTGAAGGACTTCAGCTTCCCTGGCAACTTCTTCAAGTTCAGCATTGAGCATTGAGTTCAAGTTCCCTGTTAATACTAGCAGCTTCCTGACATTACTGATCAAAATTTGATTCTGAGCTTTGAAAACATGCCATGATGAACAAGAGAAAGGAAGAAAGAAAAATATGTGTAACTGAATTATGAATCAAAGTTCAGAAAAATAGGCAAGGAAAATCTGAGAGAGAGAAAGAGAGAGAGAGAGAGAGAGAGAGAGAGAGAGAGAGAGAGTAATGGCTTCATAAAGAGCTGCTGGACACTAAATGTAGTTGTAGGAGATGGAGATGTATGTGATGTGAACAGTGTTCGAACTATACCGTGGACTTTGGGGGAGCCCACTTGTTTTTTTTTTTATAAAACGGGGTTGGGGGTTCGTGTGCATGAGCCTCAAAAGAGGGCTTACAATGACATACAAAGATACATAACAGCTACAAGTGTATGCACTACTTGCTTTATGCAAGCGCTATATAGGATAAATCACTATACAGGATTTACCCTATTATACTTTATCAACACGAATTGATAGGTGAAACAACAAACAGCCACCCACAAATAGTCTAGAAACAAAGCATCAGGCTGTCTTTGAGTTCACATAAAAAACGGTTAAAGTTACTCGTCGTGAGGCTACAGAAGAATACCATAATTCCTCCGTTCAATTAGGCCTAAGACATCGAGTCACCCAGACCTATAACAACCCAGCCACAACACATAATTGCGAATAACATGCCTTACCTTAACATAGAATCGATCACAGAGTCCAACGTTTATATTTTTTTCTACGAATCTTTGAGTTAACATGTACTAAACATGAGTGGAATTTGCACCGCAACGCCCCCACACCTTGATGCTCATGACAAGAATAGCATGTATAGTTATCTTTATTGAAGTGAATTAGGTTTAAATCGCCGTCATGCATGAATGAATGATATTTTTGCAATTTTACACATAATAATCTACGATGATCACATTACACAAAACTGAAATTGCACGTCAACACATTGTCAATATTTGTTGAGACCCCTCAAATTTTCACAAATTACGTTTTCAGGGGAGCCCATGTCTTATTAAGGGGAGCCGAGCTCCCCCTAGCTCCCCCGTAGTTCGCACCCT
>NW_015555797.1:248537-250062 GCF_001515605.1 Sinocyclocheilus anshuiensis | reverse complement strand
GCCATGGTAATTGTTGTGTTACTGTGCTTTAACTACAAATACCACATTAAAACTACGTTACTGTGGTAAAACCATGGCAAGTGATGTGCGTACTGTGCTTTAATTACAAATACCACATTAAAACTATGTTACTGTGGTAAAACCATGGCAAGTATTGTGTTACTGTGCTTTAACTGCAAATAGCACATTAAAACTACATTACTGTGGTAAAACCATTGTATATACAGTACTTTCCTCTTTCTTTTACATCTCTTCCTCTTTGAGGATTCATTTGAGAAATTAATCTCAATGAATTGGCCTTGGTTACTTGGTTGTGTTCTTTGCATTACCACTTATAAACTTGACATTCACTTTGCTTTCCTGCCAATGCCAACAATTATGAAAGTATGGCCAATGGTGTAATACCGACTCTTGCTGACGTAGTGTCTTTTTAGCTTGTACAAACAAGTTGCCACACATTCTCTCAATATGACAACAGCCAGCCACTCCTACAAAAATGTGAATTGCAACATCAAATAAACACCTAACCAGAGGTCCAGAGATGTATGAAAATTGAGGCATTTGCCATAAGTACCAGCAAATACAATAGCTTTCACTGTACATTTGAGGGGAAAAAACAGACTTTAAGACTTGACTTTCTTTCTTCAGTGAAACACAAAAGGAGATATTTAGCAGAATGTTGAGGTTGCTATTTTTCCATATACATGTAATGAAAAATTCACAAGGAAAGAGTTGGAATAGTGATGAGTCTAATATTGACAGTAGTAGTTTAAAAGGCCCGTAAATGATCTTTATTTTTAGGATGTATTCCTGGAAGAACTGTTAGTGCAACTTAGCAATTATGTAATTATAATACTCTTAAGTCCAGTATCAGTATGAAACAACTGGTACACATGAATGTTTTTCTATTTGCAAAAAGCAAACTATTAGCTATAGACAAGCAGCCGTAATACGCTCGCATGTACTATATAAATGTAATCACTCAGAATCAGTCAACAATGAAAGAGCCATGATATTGATTTCTTTGTCCATTATATGCAGAAAAACTGTCTAAATATTTAATGCTTTTCAACCAAGGCAGCTATTAAACTAACCTTAGCATAGTGCTGTCTACTGAAAAAATATTATGACTAAAGGGAAGTGGGAAGAGCAAACATACTTTATTTTCCCACAAAACACTTTTCCCTAATGAACAGATAAGTGCAGCATGCACAGAATTTGCAAAATGTCAAGTTCTAATGCAGCTTTTATTGAGAGAAAGGCTACATACAACTATCTATTGTTATATGCCTGTACATACAATTGTCGATTTGTATATTTTTATTCCTTATTTACTTGTTCTATTTTTAATTTATTTTAATTTTTAATTATCTGTGTTTTTTTGGTTCTGTCACTGTCATTCTGTTACACTGTGAAAGCTTCTGTCACGAAAACAAATTCCTCGTATATGTAAACATACCTGGCAATAAAGCTCATTCTGATTCTGATTCGATATTCTGACTATCATTTCTCGTGCCAGCTTTTA
>NW_015555797.1:237838-248500 GCF_001515605.1 Sinocyclocheilus anshuiensis | reverse complement strand
TGGAATAAAAAATACGGGGTGTCTATTTACATTTAGTTAAAAGTGGCTGTAAATCATCAGTTCCAGTGGCGCAGATGGATAAGTGTGTGTTGTTGGCTTTTTGCCGCGATCGACCTGGGTTCGATCCCATCTTTTGCCAAACTTTTTTTTCCTCCCTTTTCAAATCTCGTATTAGCAATGGATTCTATTTACACTAAGTGAAAATAGCAGTATTTTTAGCAATATGCTATTTACACTAAGTGCAAATACCTATTTACACTATGTTAAAATAGCAGGATTCCTACTATCAAGTATATTACTTGTTGCAAATAGTGGCAATTAACTGCACGTCAGTATTGTAGTACATTATAAAACAGTATGCAATAATAACGTATTGAGTGTGAATTATAATTTTAATTATTATCAGGGAAGAACCAGCCGAAGAACAGCAGAGTCGTGGTAGAAAGTTCGGAGATGGTATTAAAGTAGCTCAGTTTAAATGTATTGTATGAATTGCCCTTACTGTGGATTTATGAATTATTTCCTTAATTTTTATTGAAAATAAATGCCTTTACGGTGTGATACGAGATTTGAAAAGGTAGAAAAAAAAAGTTCGGCAAAAGGCGGGATCGAACCCAGGTCGATCGCGTCAAAAAGCCAACGACTAGCACCTATCCATCGGTGCCACTGTAACTGATGTATTACAGCTACTTTTAACTCAATGTAAATATACACTCCGTATTTTTTATTCCATAGTAAGGGCAATTCATACAATACCAGATGTTTCGACTAGTCAGCAGTGAGTAATCCCAAACCAATGGCGCTGTCTCAAACTATACCTACCTCTTCCGCTTTCTGTAGTTTATTCCAAGTTGTTGTTTTATTTATTTTTTTGTTTTTTGTGTTTTTTACAAGAGAACTTGCGAAATCTTGATTTACTACTAATGCGTAAAATAGAAAAAAAAAAAGAATGCATAAACGCATCTCCGACTGTTTTGTCTGTGCAGCCTATGTCGTGCAATAACGGTTTTAATAGCCTATATTCTATTCAATGACATTGTTAACTGTTTTTATTTATAACATCTGCTGCTTTGCTTCTGTGAAAATGAATAGAGACATCAGCCTTAAACTTTGTTTTTGTCATTTACATCAGTTATATTTGTATAAAATACACTATATATTTTTGTGTCAGTACATTAATGAGCAGCATCAGTAAACTGTGTAAATATAAAGAAATGCCAAATCACATGCAGGTTTTTTCGGACCGGAGACCATAATCCTGTAATAATTTATTTTATTATGATATGAAACGTCCAATTTTTATATAGAAATTCTGATATTGGCGTGTGCTCTTTTATATGGTAATGATATTAATTAGGGGGCGTTTACAAGGCGGAGACCTGACGCCTGTCAGCTACGCACAATTTCAAGATCATTTGCGATTTATAGATGTCACATCTGGAAGAGAGGCGCACGCACGTGTTTTTGTGCGCACGTTCGTTTTCTCTGAATCGCACTTACGCACTTTTGAGAAATTATCTTAGGTTGGTTTTTACGCAACATTTTATAAATGAGGCCCCTGGACTGTGTGTCCGATTAAAATCTGATCTTTTTATTCAGATAATGTAGTCAATATCCAATGTTTCTACATTAGTTTATACATTAGGTGGTACAGTAAATATGCAAGCACAATGCCAAAACACTTTTTCTTACAACAAAAAGAAGTGCACTTAATTGTATTGAATGTGCACTTGTAGTGTACTTCAAATCTTTAATGTGTATATTTTAAAAACCCTGCACTTAAAGAGAGAACACTTTAGTAAACTTAAAAAAGTGCACTTTGTAATAATGTCAATTTAAATGTTTTACTTTAAAGAACATTTGAAATCGTTGTTTAATAATCTTGTGTCATGTTTAAAGAAGTACACTTTTGACAAACACACTAAAGCAAATGCAAGTACTTGATTATTTTAAATGTAGTGTGTTATTCGATATTACATTTAAATTTAACATTTGTTGTATTTCAAAGACAATCATTAGAAGTAATTATGAAATTTCATATGAAGATTTACTTATGTAAAGCAAATCTTTATAACTGTAAAGCCAGTCTTTACTCAGCTGGGTTAAACTGTGTTATACAATTCAGCAACTGTATTTAAAATAAATGTAAATTAAAAAACAATTGCATTTAATTGTTACAATATAGAATTTCTGTAATATATGCACTAATTTTTCACAAGGAAAAGAAAACTAGAAAATATGAATGGCATCTCACTGCTATTCTGAACAATTTATGTATAACATATATCATGTACACAAAATTACTGAAATGTATTATGCAAAACATATTGTTACCAAAGCAAACACCATCACTTGGAGTGTTAGAGATTTTATTAAGGAGCAAAATCCAGCAAACTGACATGAAAACAATTAATTGTTCAGCCTGTGCCGACACAGTGAAACATGTAAGATGTTTTATGACCATTGTTCTGTTTTCCCCATGGGGCTCCCTTAAAACAAACACCATCAAGGTCAGGGAGACATTTTCAGTGAAAAACAGACTATGTCATTGTTTGCTGCACGCAAGACCAACAAAACCATTCCACTGAACACATAAAAACAAGACTCTCAATTGTGCACTGCCACTAGATGAAACGCATGTCTCAGGAACGCAAAGCATCTCATTTCAATAGCAGGAAAATGTGCAAATGCTGGACTGGGGACCAACAGAAGTGTTAGCTCCAGAAGTGTTAGTGTCAGTTTCAGAATCTACAGAGAGCCTTGTCCTTGAACAAAATATACATTAGACATGAACATACATCAGCATGTCATGTCTAGTCTCAGCATCAGAAAAGCAAATGTTTGAATATCAAAACATCAACGTCAAATATGAGTTTTCACTGGCAAAGGATAAAACAGGCCCAAAAAAAAAAAAAACCCAGTCTAAAAATGTGTTACATGCAGTTTATCACACAAATAAAGTAATATCAAACATCTCCTCATCAAGTGACATAATTTGAAGTATCTTCTAAGCTCCAGGGTTATTATAGTTAACTAAAACTAAAACCATAAAAAAATGTATAAAAAAAATTATAAATAAAAAAATAAACATGATCTGAAATGCAATTAAATAAATGTCGTCTTGAAATAAACATTAGCTGAAATTATAGATACAAACACAAAAAAAATGATATGAAATTAAATTAAAAATCAAAATATTAATAAAAACTAATAGTATCTCAATGATATTAAAATAATACTGCTTAGCACAAGCAGTGTTTTTATTTTTTATTTGCATTTATTTAAAAAAAAAAGTGTTTTATTAGTACCACTAATGATGGGCATAACTTAATCAATGATGTTTACTTTATATATCCAATTGTTTTTTTTGTTTGTTTTTAAAATTTTTATAGACATCAAAAGCAATAAAGAAACACAAAACTGAGCATTTTTTTTCTGTGAACTTATGTCAGCAGCAGTCAGTTTTTAAAGTAAAACACCAAATAATTTTTTCCTTGTCAAAACCAATTTATAATAATAAAATAGAATAACTTTTTTTTTTTGTGTGTGTAAAAGCAGAATACCCAGTGAAGAACTACTCTAGCCACAATCCAGAAGGCAGCACTTTGGATCAACAAATTAGAAACATCCTTGTTACCATAGGAACAAAAACTATGTTAAAAGAGCATTGTGAATCAGCTGTTTTAACATAGTTTTTGTTCCTATGGTAACAAGGATGTTTCCAATTTGTTGATCCAAAGTGCTGCCTTCTGGATTGTTATATATACTGTATATATCGCAACTCTCATCATCTCAAGTCTCAAGTTAACATTAAGTTTACATTACATTAAGTGCTTTTTACATTCATTCTTTTTTCTTCAGAACAAACTTTTTAATGTTGTGATTCATCTCAGAGTTGATTTGATTTGATTAGCCTTAAAATTCTATGAGGACTTTTGTTTAAAATTCCTATTTAAAAAAAATGAATGGGAAAAATAAGTCCAGAACAGAATAATTCCATGTTGTGCTCCATTATTTAATGAAAGACCGGTTCCTCACAATATTGCATAATTTGTTGCACGTTGTTGCAAGTTAAGAGCAATGTATCATAGGGTGTGGTATATAATAGTCAATCCATTGCCTAACCCTGACAGAATGTCTCTAAACTGAAATTTTTGATTTTATTTTATGTTTTGTCAAGCACATGAGCAGTAAATATTAAGTGAGTAATGATGCTAGAGCTGCAGGAAAATTACGTAATGACAACTAACGTCATCACAAGAATGCACACAATGGCAAGCTCTTCAGTGAGGTCAGTAGCAGACAGAAAAAATAAATACATTTCATACTTTTAGGGGAATATATATATGGTTGTTTAACACTGAATATAAATGTAAATAAATGTAGATATATGTTTTATAAACATAAACAAATGCAAATATAGTCAAATAGTCAGATAATTTGAATGACTGTCAATGCTCTTTGCATTCAGATGGTGTAATTTCCACATCTACCAGCAGGGGCTAACTGGACCATGCTAAAGGCAAACCATGACTTGGAAAAACTCTCTAGTATTATCAAATCCTAAGTAGAACTAAGAACTCTTTGCCAAGATACCAGTGTCTGTACTAGTCTGAGATTTCAATATTAACTAAAACATTTTTACCAAAATTCTTCCAAAGCTCCACTAACTAATCTATTCTATCCACATGTTATAGCTCCAGACTCTTAATTTCAACAAAACAGTTGATGCTTACAAGAAACACAAATAAGAACTCCAATAAGAGGTAATACTTTTAAAGCATTACCTCTTGATGTCATTTTATTTTGGGTAAGGTTTAATAGTAAATAATACAATAACAAATTCAAAGCTGTTGAAAGAGTTATGTTGTTGTTAAAAGAACAGTTTGCACCTTGCACACTGTATAACAATTACATGCTGTCTGGCTTCTCTGACAGAGGAGGAGGGATCTATCCAGGACGTAGGAGGAGCCATGGTTAGTCAAATATGCTAGACATGATAGCACCGGCTCGTAAAGTACAGCACAGCTGCCTCTCTCTCGCCTCTTCAATGCTCACAGCACAGAATGCCCCTGAGGCTACTGCTGACGGATACAACAAGACAGAGCAGCAAGGAAGGGGGTGGGCCAGGAAACAGACCCTCAGATGAAGCAAGTCTGACTTGCTTTTGCACTGTCACACTCAGAGAGAGCTGCATGATGTCTACAGGTGCTCCACAATCACTGGACAATCTGTGGGACTGAGAACAAAGAGAGCTAATTTAAAGGATACTTCAAGACGAGTCTGGGAAGAATTTGGGAAGCATTTGGGAATGCTTTAATTAGTATTTTGGACTGAGACGTTTGTTTTTCCTCAATAGGATATACCAGGAGTGGATTCTAATAGGACTACTCCCTTTGGCTGCATGTGGATGGTATTGTTCAAGTCGAACCAGATGAACTGTGTGAATTGAAACTTTGGAGTGAGTAGCTGCTAAGCTTGGAGCAACAATCTTGTGGGGTGGCTAGGGAAAGGACAGAAGGAAGGGGGAGGGGAAGAGGTAGTCGGGTCTGGCTCCAGTCTCTGGGGGAAATGCCTTCAACATGAGGCTTTGTTGAAGAATGCCGCAGAGGAGTGTTTAGAACTGTTTCAGTTTTGAACTGCCAAAAGAAAAAGCACATTAAAGAGATCTATGTGTCCTTGAAGGCAAGACCATCTTGCAGTTGCTAGCAATCTGTCTGCTGCACATGCTTTGTTTTGCCCTGTTGAATTGTGGATTGAGGAAAATCCTCTTATTGTGTAGTCTCGCCTAACTGCCACCCTATAGTGCGCCTTTGTTTCTCATTGAGATGTACAACACCACTGTTCAGATGGAGGCTTTGACCGAGATATGGACTGGCAGTGCCAGCAACACAAATTCCTCTCAGCAGCTAAATAACATCACACACTGCCCAAAGAATGACAACTTCAAATATCCACTCTACAGCATAGTGTTTAGCGTTGTCTTCATGGTGGGACTCGTAACCAATGTTGCAGCCATGTACATTTTTACTTGTTCACTGAAACTGCGGAATGAGACCACCACGTATATGATGAATCTTGTGGTTTCTGATTTATTATTTGTGCTCACACTGCCTTTGAGGGTCTTTTACTTCATCCAGCAGAACTGGCCATTTGGCAGCCTGCTCTGCCAAGTCTCCATCTCACTCTTTTACACGAACATGTATGGGAGCATCCTGTTCCTAACATGCATCAGCGTGGACCGTTTCCTCGCCATCGTTCACCCCTTCCGTTCAAGGGGGCTCCGGACAAAACGCAATGCCAAAATTGTGTGTGCTGCTGTTTGGGTTCTAGTGCTGTCTGGAAGTCTTCCGACAGGCTTCATGCTGAACAGTACTAACAAGCAAAAAAACAACACGATAGCCTGCTTTGAGAACTTCTCCTCAAATCAGTGGAAGAGCCATCTCTCAAAGG
The DNA here is from genome assembly GCF_001515605.1 of Sinocyclocheilus anshuiensis. Taxonomy (NCBI): domain Eukaryota; kingdom Metazoa; phylum Chordata; class Actinopteri; order Cypriniformes; family Cyprinidae; genus Sinocyclocheilus; species Sinocyclocheilus anshuiensis. The sequence continues at coordinate 242,047 of NW_015555797.1, read as the reverse complement.
TAGTGATCTTCATAGAGACAGTGGGATTCCTTATCCCCTTGATACTGAACATGGTTTGCTCCGCTATGGTGCTCCAAACTTTGAGGAGGCCACAGACCGTTAGTCGGGGAGGGAAGCTGAACAAGAAAAAAATCTTGAGGATGATCATTGTCCACCTCTCCATCTTCTGCTTTTGTTTCATCCCCTACAATGTCAACCTTGTCTTCTATTCACTTGTGCGGACAAAAACCTTGGAGGGCTGTGCAGTAGAATCAGTGGTTCGGACGATCTATCCGATCGCTCTGTGTATTGCTGTGTCCAACTGCTGTTTCGACCCCATTGTCTACTATTTCACGTCAGAGACGATACAAAACTCCATTAAGAGGAAGTCTCAGATGAACCGTTCCTTTGATGTCAAGTTCTCTGAGGCTTCGCAGTCAGAGACGAGCTCCTCTCTTCAGTTCAGCTTGAGGTCCATAAAGAACAAGATGTTCCACAATGAGTCTAATGTATAAGGACAAGTATTGGACAAATGGGTGTAAAGAAACTGAATACACAAAAAGCACTCTGCAGTAGATGAAATGGGGCATAAAACATGTGAATATGCCCTAATTTGTTTTGTTAATATCTCTCAGGGCAGTAATTACACAACGCCCTTTTAGGGGATTTGCCTCCCTCTTAAAGTCATCCTTCAGCCCAGTACTGGGGGCACACCTGTTGTCAATGGAATTATATCCAAACATTTGGAATACTTAACTGTGGAGTAAGAATAATACAAATATACTGTAAATCAACTGGAACTTGATTAAAGTAGACGAGTACCTGTAACTATATGTGAATGTACTTACATTTCCATAATGGTAAGTGAATGTGAAGATAACATACTAGGATATAACCACTATTTAATTAAACCCACAAACAAAATAGAATGATGCCATTTTATGCAATACCACATGTAAACACATTGACTGCCTGAAGGGTCATAGTATTAACAAGCTGAAAACTTTTGTTGGCACTTTATATAATACTGTATATTATTAACTTTGCACTGACATTGATACTGTCATAATGCACAGTTTTTTTTTTCTGTTACAAACATCACTTGATAATAAAGTTTTACAGTTAAAGGTAGAGGTGTTTTATTATCGCTCCTTCTCCCTGTGTAATTTCCATTCAAAAAGTACAATATAGTCAATGTATTGCAGTTGCAAAGTTTCAATATCATCTTTAAGTATTCAGCAGTTACTGTTTAAACTCTTAATATCTATATGCCTCCGTATATGTACTGCCACATTGATAAAAAAGATGAAGTTCTCTCTGTGTTGTTAGCCATTTCATTTGGCTAATATTGAAAAAAAAAAAAAAAATAGTCTTTCGACTAAATGCATTGTAAGAACAACATTTCAACCACTCAAAGTGTCAGTAACTGAATAGTGAATCAGATGTACTTCATTGACATTTATAACAATGCAGAAAAAAGAATTCTGAAAAAGGACAGTTGGTTCTTGAAGTGAACGCGGCTCACTTTGAAATGAGCCGCGTTCAAGAACCAACTGTCCTTTTTCAGAATTCTTTTTTCTGCATTGTTATAAATACGTCATCTGCTGCAGGCAAAACTAAGCTAAGATTTGGGGTAAATGAGGTTGATAAATATATTTGTAACCGCACAATTTGTGACATGACAGCACAGTGCTGGATTTGGCAGAAATTGTTAACACCCAATCCTGACCAAAATCCTCCCTTCTAAACATGCCTGTAAAAGTTGCATTTGTTGCCATGCATTAAGGTGTTGCTATATCTGTAAAGGGAGATCCACAGCTCTTAAGCCATTGGCACAACTGATACGTCAGCTCACCCGCACCCATTGTGAGTGAGTGAGTGAGTGATGTGACATGTGGCCAAGTATGGTTACCCATACTAGGAATTAGTGCTCTGCATTTACCCATCCAAAGTGCACACACACAGCAGTGAACACACACACACCGTGAACACACACCCGGAGCAGTGGGCAGCCATTTATGCTGCGGCGCCCGGGGAGCAGTTGGGGGTTCGGTGCCTTGCTCAAGGGCACCTCAGTCGTGTTGCCATGCCAGCCACAGTTAATCTAGTTTAGCTCTTGAAAAACAAAGAAAAGGAGGAAATGAAAAAGACCATCAGGGGAAAAAAAAGTCTAATGAGAAGTACTGACTTCACTCTTACCCACTTCAAATCCAACTGCTCACACTTAGTCATGCAAAGCACATAGTGTTTTGGCTTCGACAGCACTGAACATGACTGGATCACATTTTATGCATCACATTTTATGCACCAGTTCCTCCACAAAATTCAGAACTGGTGAATTACTTTAGGTTTTTCAGTTTATAGATTCTTCTAATATTATATTTGGTTACACTAATATTTTAATACTTTTTTACATCCTAGACTAAACTTTATTTATCCTACATAAACATCTTATTGGTAAATTTTCCAATAAGGTCAAAAAGGTAGATATAGTCTAGTCTCTGTACCTGAAGTTGGTCCACCAATTACTAAGTAAGATCGCATTTTGTATTTATGATTGTATCAGACAATTGAAGATTTTGTCAAGAAAGTTGCCCATGCTACATTTAACACATTTTGAATGCATTTTTAAGTAAGTCTTTAGGTAATTAGCTAAAGCAAAGATCAAAATATGGAAAACATCCTCACTGAGCAGTGTGTTAGTTCCCAAATATCAAACTGAAATCCTGTTTTATTTTCACTTCCTCAAGCTCCTCTTGTTTCAGCACGTTTCATTTTGTGGCAATCTTTGACAACAGGTGAATGTCATAAAAACGTGCTGATCATTTTTCACCAAATCAAAAAAAAAAAAAGTTCAGCATAATAAATTTTTTTTCGCATTGTGACAGTATTTTAATGCAAATTATTCAGATTTTATCTCCAAATTTTAATTACCATAGTCTGAAAAAATCACACTGTAATCCATCCATTTTTAAAGATTGTTTTTGGTACTAAAATAAAGTTTACTTAAAAAAATGTAAATTGAAATGAAAATTATTACAGAAAACAAGATTAATTTTAAAATATGTTCTTGACAGCTGTTCTGAGACCCACCAAAATGTACATTTGCATGGATGTGTACTGGTTTCACTTGATTTGGCATAATTTCTTCTCAGCAGCTTGTCATTCTGGCACTGAGGATGGAGCTGGTGTGCTTTTGATAAATACCGGATTAGATCTCCAAATTTCAAACAACCCACAAAGTTTTTTCCCCGCTGTTCAGCCCTGCACAAACACTGCATCCGAAACCCAGCACGCCACCTCAAGCTCCACTTCAAAGCTTCAAAAACTTCAACACAGGCTTGTTTACTTTTTCAGCACCTTTGACTGTTAATTTCCTGATGTTGTGAGAGGGAGGGGCGCATGGTCCAGAGAACTGAAGACAGTTTTAACTAGATTAAGATTACAGATATTATTTAGTCTGTTCAGTCAGTCTGTTAGATTCTATTCTATCTGGATTTTGTAATAGTTGATAAAAATGTTTATCTTCCATTTAAAGGAAAAGTTCACTTTTTTAAAGCAAAAGTGCCCAAATTTAATTTCTGTCATTTAGTAGAGCCAATATTAGTCTTTGGAATGTTTATGCTGTTTTTTTCCCCATACAGTGAGGATGAGGGCATACAAAGAGGCCAAAAAAGCATTACAAAAGTAGAAAATTTAATATATATACAATATAAATATGAGGATGTGTTCATGGATTCAGTTCATTCAGCTAAAACTTTCTAAAGATATATATATCAACAATAATCAAATCAAGTTTGGTCAGAGATTTTGTGGCAATCTTTGACAACAAGCTGACCTTCAAATACCACATTGCGAGGACACCACTATGATGAAGGTTTGAATCACACAAGTTTAAGATATTGATTTTTGCATACAGAACAGCCGCAGTCTCCACACACTCCTACATAGCACTCAGCCTTATGAGTATACATCCCCTCCAGAAGGGTGAGGTCAGTAAGTGAGTGACGCCTCATGGTACCAGGCACAAAATCAATCAACCAGAACATTTTTGTTCACTGTTCCTTGCTGGTGGAATTATCTTCCCAACCCAATCTGAGACACTGAATCCCTGACAATATTAAAGGGGTCATATGATGCTGCTAAAAAGAACAGTATTTGGTGTAATGAAATGTGTTTATGCGGTTTAAGGTTAAAAAAACACATTATTTTCCACATACTGTACATTAT
>NW_015555797.1:235200-235415 GCF_001515605.1 Sinocyclocheilus anshuiensis | reverse complement strand
CCAAAACTCGCGTTTGAATCATCAGTGGCAAATCCTTTAAATGAAAACGTACTTACAGTCTGTGAGTCAGAGCAGCCGTCATTGTAGTCTACTCTCCGAGGATCAGGAAACAGTCCTCCATAAAATGTGCTGCACTATTTGGGTTATTTGGGTTGAAGTGTTCTGGAACAGTGTTGTAAATACAACTTAACCACTGATTTCTAGTTTTTGGAAGG
>NW_015555797.1:218330-234686 GCF_001515605.1 Sinocyclocheilus anshuiensis | reverse complement strand
GCTTGTAACACTCCAAAGAGAAAGGAAAAATTGAAATCGCATCATATGACCCCTTTAAATAAACAGCTAAAACTCATCTCTTCCGTCAGCACTTAACTGCATCCTGTTGAGAAAAAAAACCTTCCTCTATGCTTTTACTGTACTCAGTATTCACTGAATGTATGAGCTATGTTGATTCTCTATTATTTGAATGTATGCAAACATGACTTGGATTTTAAAGACAAGTATTATGGTGTTTTTTGACCTTTTTTATGTTGCATGACTAGAACACAAGACTGCAAAGAAGGAATAGGTCATAACAAAACAAAGAGGCTAGAGTATATTTGTGAGCGACCTTCTGGCCTTTCAACATGAGCACCACATTACAAGAGATGCTGTGAAGCACAGCAATTGTCCAGAAAATAGCTCAGCCATCATAACTGTTCTCAAATCCTGGTATTTTATTTTCCTCTGTCTTTATATGGGAGATTAGCATGTTTATTGACATGTACTCATGATGAAACAGAACAGCTGAGCAAGCAAAGCAGGAATCTGCTAAAGTTATTGATATCCCCATCACCCCTGCCCTGACCCCATTTCGGCAGCACATGTGACAGGAACTGCTCTCAAAACTGACTCAAATATGCTAACCCAAAACGAAGCATGCTTTGAAAGCTTGTTTCCTGCGTTGAAGCATTGTGTTTTTTCCCTTTCAGGCTGTTGACCGTGTTGCAGAATTCTGGTGTTTCTGGTGTCACTATTGCTAGCAGTATTCGTTGTATAAAAGCCCTTACAAGTAAACTTCAAGTTCATTTTATTAAGTAAACTTGAAGAAAGTTCAAGTATATTTTTCAAGTATACTTTATGTAGTAAGTATACTAATATCAATGTACTAGTAGTATATTTCTATTTGTACTCTTTCAATACTTCTTGGGACTAAATTGTCCCACATTTAGTTTATTAAAGCAGTGGTTCTCAACCTTTTTTACTCCAAGGCCCCCCTCCTCTCCGAATCAATATGGCAAGGCCCCCCAACCTATTCTATTCACAAAGTGTTATTATTTTTCAATTCCATGTAATTATTCAAAACAAATTCAAGATAGATTTACATATTAAACATACTTTGCAAAAATGTCTGCGGATCGATGTCATCAGTGAATAGTTCCTCTGTCTGCCTAAATGCAAATCTTTTTGGAAAACGTTATATGATCAGATTGAATGGAAAGAGGTCTGGAATTTACCAAGTAAATACTGTCTCATCAATAAAGTTAATGAAGTTACATATAAAGTTATTAATTTGATTTACCCAGTGAGACAAGTAGTCGCAAAATCGTTTTAGAGACATGCATGCATCTTTTGTAACTTAGAGAAAGAATCCATAAAATCCACTTATTTTATGATTGTGTATTTACCCAAATGTTTTGGATTGATATTGAATATTATATATTTAAATTTATAAAATGAAAGATTCGATTCTCTGGTAAAGACATATTTTTGTTGTTTAAAAAATAAGAGTTCGTGACGACACATTTATGTCCTAAGACACAAAACGATCGGTTTGTGCCAGAAACCGAACACATATGTGTTCTACTGAAGAAACAAAGTCACCTACATCTTGGATGCCCTGGGGGTAAGCAGATAAACATTAAATTTTCATTTTTGGATGAACTATCCCTTGAAAGTGTCACTCCACAATACAATAGCAAAATATATAAATATGTATAGTATTTTTATGTTACATTAATCAGTGTCTAGCACACCTTCCTAAGGAAAGGATGGACCAGATGACATTGCAATTACTAAATTATATTTAGACAGACTTAAAGAAGTTCCAGATCTATACTTGTGCTCTTATTATTTCAGTTATTTTGCCTTTAATGTAAATAAACATGTGCAAGCAATATACTTGCTCTTGTGAATTTATTTTGATGTTAATTACATTGTGCAAGCTGTCTCTTAAATACCGTGGTTTATATACATGCTGCTGCTGATTGGGCTGACATTTTTGACACACCCACCAAACAAGAGAAAACGTATCTTAAACCCAGTTGCAGACCGTTGCACACCGTTTCCAGGAAACATGTCGTTCAAATCAGAAAATGTAGCAAAACGTTGCGCACCGGTTTGAGCTTGAGCTTACCCTCAGTTCCATGTTTTGTGTGTGTTTTGCCCCATGATGTGACCCAGTTTCTCCCTCATGTATTTTGTAATCATTAGTTCCAGGTGTATGTCATTAATTATCTAATTTACTCCACTGTTTATAAGCCCTGTGTTTCCGTGAATCTAGTGTCTGCTGTTGAATTGTCTTCCTGGATGTCACTCCTGAGTTCCTGTGTTTGTTTCACTGCGTTCGTTGAATTAAAGTCCATGTTGAAGTTTATCCCTCGTCTCCTCGCTCCTTGGTCCCCGTCCTCATTGTGTGAAGTGTGACAATAGCAAATTAAAAACATAAAAATTATATTGTAGATTTTATATATATATATTAGTTACATTCATTAAATGCTACCATGACAGGTAACACTCTATAATAACTTTCATTAATAAATCATTAACAAACATAATAATTATTCATTATGTTTATATAGCGCTTTTCTAGGCACTCAAAGCGCTTTACATTGTGAGGGGGGATCTCCTCATCCACCACCAGTGTGCAGCATCCACCTGGATGATGCGACGGCAGCCATAGTGTGCCAGAACGCCCACCACACACCAGCTTATTGGTGGAGAGGAGACAGAGTGATGAAGCCAATCATTATATGGGGATGATTAGGAAGTCATGATGGTCAGAGGGCAATGGGCAAATATGGCCAGGATGCCGAGGTCACACCTCTACTCTTTTCGAAAGACATCCTGGGATTTTTAATGACCACAGAGAGTCAGGACCTCGGTTTAACGTCTCATCCGAAGGACGTGCTTTTTGACAGTAGAGTGTCCCCATCACTATACTGGGGCGCTAGGACCCACACAGACCACAGGGTGAGCACCCCCTGCTGGCCTCACTAGCACCTCTTCCAGCAGCAACCTAGTTTTCCCCAGGAGATCTCCCATCCAGGTACTGACCAGGCTCAACCCTGCTTAGCTTCAGTGGGCAACCAGATGAGAGAGTGCAGAGTGATAGCTGCTGGCAATGTTATATAATGCTTTATGGATCATTAGTTAATATACAGTATATTCAAAGAGTTAGAAACGTGAGATAATGTGCTTGTTAATGTTTGCTAATGAACTTATTAAACATTAGAAATGTTCAAACAAATCATTATTTCATGTAAGTTAAAATGCTTACAGTTGTCATTAAACTTTCAATTCCATATGATCAAGCACTTATTGAAAACCTACAAATGATTTTACCAAATGTTATAAAATGATTAAAAGCTTGTGTTAATGCACAACACTTTTGCTGCTATTGAGGTGTGATACGGGTAAGTTTAGGGACAGTTTTGGTCGTATGGGTAGGTTTAAGGGTTGGTTAAAGGGTCAACAGTGTACAGGGGTCAATTTGATTATAAGGGAAGACAGTTCAATCTGTTTATATTGTTTTGATAAATGAGCAAGTATTTTCTTTTTAAAAAATGATTGGTTTTCTCCTGTTTAAGGAGGAAGAATATCCTGTTTAATTATATACTGAAGAGTAGTATACTAATGTGTTGAGGCAATAAAAAAATTTTTTTGCACCAAAATTACAATCTGTTATGTCTTTAGCAAGCATTTAGCTAAACTTAACCAGCCACCCATTACACAAACCTTGTTACATTAGCTAAAAGTTCAATACCCATAAAGATACTAAACGATTAGTAATCGTTTATAAACATTTACAAATGATGAAGTGTTTCAACTTTAGATTAGCTACAGCAAAAACATGAACAAATGATTAATAAATGATTAGTAAAGATGTGTGAATAGTGTAAATTTAGCTCTTTCAGGACACTTTTTGCCATTGAGATGACTGCTCATAAAGGTATTAATGTTTAGTAAACATTTATAAACATTTGCAAATTATGAATATTTTCCACTTTAGATTGGGTACTGCAAAAACATGAACAAATAATTAATAGATTACTTGTTAAGATGTGTAAATAGAGATCTACACAACAAACAAAGAGCAACAAATAAAGATAATATGAACTGAAAGTTTACTGACATTTGTAAGCGTTTCAATTTACATTAAATGATCATATGTTAATCATTAGGTAATGTTTAGTCAGTTCATTAGTAAACATTGACAAGGACATTATCTCATATTTTTAGCTTTGTGAATATATATTAACTAATGATCTGTTAAGCATTATATAATGTTTGTTAATGATTTATAAATGAAAGTTATTATAAAGTGTTACCAAACTTTCAAAACAATATGTGTATGTGGAATAAAGCAATGCAAAATTGCAATGCAAAATGATTAACATTTTAACAGAATTTTTTTTTTTCTTCTCAGTGAGTATATAGCTTATATATGTAACAGAAACACTGGCTATATACAAAATAAACAAGAAATTAAGAATGACACAGGATACTCCAACAGACTAATTTATATACATTTTATTAGGCCACAGATACATTTGTAGGCCTAGAGGTTTATTTCAAGCACTGTTGTAAGCACACTGCAGTAGTCACCAATAACAACTAGTAGGCTACTAATTAAACTATTCAAACAAAAAACAATTCTCACAAATGAAATAAAAAGCTAAACACATCAAAGAGTAAAAACTATATTAGCCTGGGTTAGCACAGGATATTCACTTGTTTGCTCTGCTGTGTGCCTGTAATCAATCAGGCAGAACAGCTCAGACGATTTATCATATTACACAAACTATGCATTGTTTTGACACAGTTGCAGTTAATGCTTCACACTGAAACTTCGTTACCTTTTCGAAATAATCCATTAAACAAGTTGCGATTTGAGGAGTGTGCACTAATATTTTCAGTTCCATTCGTTTGCGCGTTGTCTCAAGGACACGCCCACAATACGGGAACTAATGAATATTTATGTAACTCCACCTGCTGGAACACTTTTTCACAGGAAATGAATATTACGCAACACCATTCAGTCTGTATATTCACACAGCGCGATGAGAAACAGCTTGAGCTGCTCCGAAACACAGAATATGTACAAGTGAGGTGCTGCTGTTTATTATTATTATTATTATTATTATTATTATATTAATCATACAATTCGTGAATTGAATATCCACCTTACTTATTCCCATAAGAGCGGGCCCATTTGCCAATTCCCATTTGTACATTTTATGGGTCTGGCTTCCGATCTGCATCCTGCTATTTTTATGTGTACACAACAGCTCGATTTGCTGCTTGATACTGCAAATGTGTGTGTCTTACCATATTATTTTAATGTATCATCTTATTTATGAACACACTGGTTTGTAGTGCAAACAGTTTTACCGTTTACTGCACGTTGTTATTCTTCTCGTTATTTACCTATAGTGGCTAATGAACCGGACGTCTCGCCCATAGGCTTACTTCCGTGTTGAAAGTCATTGTACTAAAAGAATATCCTGTAAGTTTCAGAACTGAAAATGACCTTGTTACTGAAATAAAAGCTTTTTTTGACACCAGGCCCAGTAAACGCCAGATCCTGGAATGTGCCTACTTATGATGTAAAAGATAGGTTAAACACCGCCTCCACAGAAGAATATCAACGCCTAATTTTGTAGCCCCGCCCACTGATTCGCACATGACATAGTAGGGAAATAATGTAAGTGGCACTAAAACCAGTCTTGACCCCTTTAAGTTAACCCTCCTCCCATAAATTTTGCATCTGAAAGGGAAGCTCCAACAAAAACATTTGCAATAAGGTGAATAATGTATCATGCTGTATTGCTTCAGTGGGTGCCCAGGCTTCCTCACTTTCTCTATTTTCTCAACTCTGATCACACACATTTCTTCCCTCTATTTGGAAAGTCTAGATAGATAGATATATAGATAGATTAAAGCAAAAATTCTGGAATCATTTACTCACCCTCATGTCATTCACCCTCACATCATCAAACTTACTCCATGGAACACAAAAGAAGACAAAAAAAAAAAAGAAGCACCATAAAGAAGTCCATGTGACTTATTGCTCTGCATTTTTACTGCTAAGAGTCTAAAGCCTTCTGAAGCATACAACAGCATCTAGCAACAGACTAAAATGTGTTTATTCGCTAAAATTCTTGCCCCCTGTCATTCAAACATGGCACATTAAGATGTATTGTGCCAGGTTTTGAGTAAACCAATGTATTTATTTATTTATTTTTTGGGAGTAAAATTTTTTGGGAATAAAACCATTAATTGTTGTTGTATTAATTTTCTATGATAACATATCTTAATCTTAATATCTTATCAATTTTGCTTCTCAGAAAAAGTTTTTGTTTTACTAAGAATATAACTTTTTAACAGCATAGTAAACTATTTATTACTGTTCTTTGGTGGATTTAGCTTAACACACTTATAGTACTAGCAAATATTTTACAAGGCATCCAAGCAAGACACAAGACAACACAGTGTCAACAATTTCAAGAATTGAAAATGGCATGTTATTGCACTTTAGACTAAACACACATAAATAACACATATTCATCACGTTATATTACTATAGAGTAATATAAGTCAGTGTGTGTGTGGTCGTGCTGTTCCAAACCCTATCTGAACTGCATCAGGAGCCTCTCACGTAAGTCACAGTGACTGCTCTGAGTACAGTCTTATCTTATCACTCTAACAGCTCTCCCCCTGAGGTCAGGATTGAGAATAGTGAGAGCATACACACAAACACACATGCAAACATACACTCACTGTGTCCAATACACAAATCTCAATCCTCTTACACCACTGCATCTTTGTTTCATCAGTGGTGTGACTGAGAAGATCCTGATGCATGTCAGTGTGTAAATGACTGTGTGTTTGCTGAAGCAACCAACTGCTAGAACTTCATATTTTCAAGGGAGAGTGGTTGCCAGGAGCCCAGGAGATTGCTATGCAGTTGCTAAGTTATTCTGTGCATCGCTATGAGGTTGCTAGGAAATTATTGGTTGTTGCTGGGATGTTCTGGGTGATTTCTTAGTCAAAAAGCTCCTCCTCAATATGACCCCCTGCATATGACCAAAGGCTGTATATACATTTACATTTAGTCATTTAGCAGACGCTTTTATCCAAAGCGACTTACAAATGAGGACAATGGAAGCAATCAAAATCAACACGAGAACAATGATATGCAAGTGCTATAACAAGTCTTAGTTAGCTTAAAGCAGTACACGTAGCAAGTTTTTTTTTTTTTTTATTATATAATAAATAAAATGAAAACAGAATACAAAAAGATTAGAGAAGCTATTGATTTTTTTAGGGCTTCAATAACTGAGAGCAAGGCAGTCTCGGTTGAATGTCCACTTCTGAAACCAGACTGGTTGCTGTCGAGGAGATTATTCTGTGTGAGAATGGCGGAGACTTGGTTGAACAGGTTTTTATACCCGTTTGACAAAACAGAAATTGAATTCAGCAGAACACTTTACTGTTTATCACAACAATGGGCTAAGCAAGCGGATGACACTGACAAGGTATTCGATACAGTATGAGACCAAACTTCAGCACGTCTCCAAGGTATATCTCCATATACCAAGACAGTTCACTCATATTACTGTAAATGGGAGAAAGTGCAATGTGCAATATGGCAAAATAAGTAAAAAAGTCATCAAGTCACTGTAGCTGTCATTAGATCAGTGATGAATTATGTTATTTAAATGTGAGTTCACCAAGCAGTTTTTGATATTTCGCTATTTCCTTAAAAATACATTGATATGACAACTTTGTTATGTCAATGAAAATTTTCACTAATATTAAGTCCTAAAACTAATAACGCAAGGTACCGTGATCTGAGGTATCATTTATGTCTGTAGCATAAGTACCTTTGTGTAAAAGAAGTACACTTTCACATACTAAAAAGAGTACTATTTACATAAATAATATTCTTTAAAAGTATATACATAAGTGCGAACTGAATGTAATTTTTTTCAGACAATTATGCTAACTGCAATTAAATAAACATAATTTAAATTTTGCATTAAACGCAATTACCTGAACTTTAGAGTGTTTTTGATTGACTTAAGTAGGACTATTATTATAATAATATTATTATAATAATAATAATATCATATTTACTTGAAACATGGTTAACATATACTGACAAATATATTGTAATGATACATTTCTATTAAAACGTGTGTCGTTTAATTTAAACATATTTGTAATTAAAAGTTGCAATTCAGTACCTTTAAAATGTATTAACACATAAAAATAAGTATAAAGATTATTAAAATATGATTATTTAAAATGTAATTACAAAGTGCACTTAAAAAAAAAAGTATACTTAACTGAGCTGAGAAACATAATCATGAAGGTGTACTCTCTTTAGGTATACTTAAGTAGCCTTTTAGTTCATTAATATATTATCTGCAAGTATGTTTTTTAATACATCTTTAAGATTTGAAGTGCACATTGAATACAAATTTAGTTAGAGGTTTATTCAAATCTAAGTATAAAAATAAGCAATAGTAATAGTGATGTTTGCCTTAGCGTTAATTATATTTAATATTAAGTTTTATAATAATGTTCATATGAAACTCAATGTCATGATTGATTACATTCTGTAGGTCAAATAGATTTTTTTAGATTAAAGAAATGTGTTGACCTCTCATGTTTTTATCTGCATTGTTAATCAGCTATGTGAGGTGTAGTGTGCAGATCACATGCCATTCTGAAATTTACACAAATAAATCCATGCAGTTGTGGCTTTGTCAGTATGTGTTAAATGCTAATGTAAGCTGTTGTGACTAAGGGCATGGTCACAGTGAAATGTGTTTGTTGACTGAACGAAACCTCAGCACACTGACGTGTCTGTATCTGTGAGGCCTGGGGATCAGCATTAGTAAATTCAGTCATACATAGGCGCAGACCTGTGTGTGTCAAGTAATTTAGGGATCAGTTATTTTTGTTTTTACATTTGCTTCTTCGTTACATGCTTCTCTTGTGTGCATTACAGCACAGATACACAGGTTAGCATAGCTTCAGATAACTCAAAACAACAGATATGGCCAACACAGGAAGACCGTCAAGGAAAGGAAATGAACATTATCAGTTTGATATGAACAAATTTGTCACGGAATGTTTGAGGCAATATTAATGATCCAAATGCAGCATTTGTCCACAACAAAAGGTCAAGAAAACACAAGGTAATCCAGAAGGCAGTACTCCACAAAAATAAACAAACGGGGTGACAAAAACACAGTGCAATACTGCAGCAAACTAAGAAAAACAGAACATGGTATTTATAGGGGAACTAACAAGACTAACAACACACAGCTGGAAACAATTAACCAATAATCAGAGCAAGCGATGTTGGGAACTGAAGTCCAGAAGCAATGGGCAATGATCCGGGAGGAGTGCCCTCTGGTGGTTTTCATGGGCACTCCAGCAGATGACTGTGACTTGACCCCCACTTTAAGGAGCAGATTCTAGACGCTCCACCAAGTGCAAAAAAAATCCAGGAGGGAGGTAGAATGGAGGCGGATCGGGGGAGGGATGGTGAGCTAGGCCCATATGGTGGAAGATGGCCTTGTGCCAGAGGTAAACCAGGAAACAAGGGCAGAGTTGGCAGAGCAAGAGTCCAGGGCAGGGCCAGCAGAGAAGGAGGCCAGGGCGGAGCCGAAGAGCACCACAGCAGAGCAGATGGGTGCGAAGATCCCCATGGTGGAGCTGATGGAGCGGAGGACCACTTCTGTGGAGCTGATGGTGCAAGAGACCACCAAGATGACTCAGACTGAGCTGGAATAGAAAGCACAGAGAGGTATAGAAAGCCTCTGCGGCCATAACAGGACAAACAGAATTCAGGAACGGCCTCCTTGGCCATGACAGGGCAGACTGAAAGTTCAGGTATGGCCTCCTTGGCCATGACAGGGCAGACTGAGAGTTTAGAAGTGTGTGCCACTGCCCAGAGAGGAGATGAAGTGGACTCCGCCGCCTCGGGAGGTTCTGCAGTGGAAGCTGCCACCTCAGGAGGAGCTGAATCGGACGCCACCACCCCGGGATGTTCTGCAGCCTAAGCCGCCAACTCGGGAGGAATTGGAGTGGGCTCAGGAGTGAACTCCTGGACTGGAACAAACTCAGAAGTGAACTCAAAAACTTGAGTGGGCTCAGGAGCGGATTCTAGGACTAGATCAGGCTCTGGAGTGGACTCGTAGATTGGCGCGAGCTCTGGAATTAACTCAGACTTGAGCTGGCTCTGGAGCAGACTTTTAAACTGGAGCGGACTCTGGAGTGAACTCATAGACCAGAACTGACTCTGGAGTGGACTTGTACACTGGAGCGAGCTCTGGAATGAACTCATTGACCTGAGTGGACTCTGGAGCAGACTTGTGAACTGGAGCGAACTCATAGACCAGAACTGACTGTGGAGCGGACTCGTAGACTGGAGCGAGCTCTGGAATGAACTCATAGACCTGAGTGGACTCTGGAGCAGACTTGTGAACTGGAGTGAACTCATAGACCAGAACTGACTCTGGAGTGGACTCGTAGACTGGAGTGAGCTTTAGAATGAACTCTGAGGGTTCCCGGACTGGAGCGGGTTCATGAGATAACTCTGAAGGCTCCTGGACTGGAGCGGGCTTTGGAGTGGGCTCTGAAGGCTCCTGGACTGGAGCAGGCTTTGGAGTGGGCTCTGAAGGCTCCTGGACTGGAGCAGGTTCTGAGGGCTCCCGGACTAGAACGGGCTCTGGAATGGGCTCTAAGGGCTCCCGGACTGCTTGCAAGATGAAGACAAAGAAACCTCACTATTCTCTGGGGAAGTTAAATCCGACTTGAGACTCTCCAGGGGGACTGCAACAAGCACAGACTGACCGGGTGGAGCCACTAAACAGCGGTAACAGAGATAGTCAATAAAACCCCAAAAGTCAAGAGTCTTCAGTCCCTCCATTTCCCACAGAGGCAAGGGGTAATCCAAGCAGTCATTAAAAATCTTGTTGAGCTCGGAATTACAAAGTTCCAGTCCTACCGCCAAAGTCCAAAAAGTCTGTGCAAGACCTCCTACTCCCATCCCCTGTTGACGAAGAGTCATCTGGAGCCGAGCCTTCCGCTCCTTCTTAGAAGCCGGAGGAAGAACCCGAATGCCCATGATTCAGAGGTCAGTGAAGACTAGCTGCTGGATCTAAGATGGTGGCTGCAGTATTCTGTCATGGAATGCTCTTGAGGCAATATTAAAGATCCAAATGAAGCATTTATTGTCCACAACAAAAGGTCCAGAAAACAAAGCAAATGGCAAAAACAAGGTAATCCAGAAGGCAGTAATCCACAAAAATAAACAGAGATGGGGTGACAAAAACACAGTGCAATACTGCAGCAAGCTAAGAAAAACAGAACATGGTATTTATAGGGGGACTAACAAGACTAACAACACACAGCTGGAAACAATGAACCAATAATCAGAGCAAGGCATCCCTGGGCATGGAAGCTGAAGTCAAGAAGCAATGGGCAATGATCTGGGAGGAGTGCCCTCTGGTGGCTTTCATGGGCACTCCAGCAGATGACTGTGACAAAATTACAGCTGATTAGCCTGTTTATTGGTACATCAGAAGAAAAACATCGTCTTTCTCACACTGGTTATGGTGGCTAAGGCCAGAAACATACTTTAGGCAATTATGTAAATGTAAATGCTTGGCCAACGCATTGCAAGTATTGTACATCTACATCTTGTTGTACATGCTAAATGTGTGTTTTTGTGTTACTGTGGCAGTAACAAGCCTTAGTACTGAAAGGACCAATGAAGTCAGCTTCAAATGAAAAAATTAAATAAAATAATAATAATTAAAAAATAAAATAAGTCAAGTCAAGTCAAGTCAAGTCACCTTTATTTATATAGCGCTTTTAACAATACAGATTGTGTCAAAGCAACTGAACAGCATTAATTAGGAAAATAGTGTGTCAATAATGCAAAATGACAATAGTAAACACTAATTTTTCAGTTAAAGACAGTTCATCATTGAATTCAGTGATGTCAACATCCAGCTCAGTTTAAATAGTAAAATAAATAAATAAATAAAAATAAAAAGTATTTCAATCGCAGTCAGCTTAAGGAAGGGAGGAAAACACAAATGGGCTGTCATACAATTCAGACTTCTCAAAGCACAAACAAGTCTTATTAAAGCACAGGGGAGAATCTGTATCTGTGTTGCCTTTCATAACACGAGACAGAGCTGAAGCACAAAGCACAGGCAGTAACGCAGTATCTCTGCAAATGGACTAGCAAATGGAAGGTTCACTCCCCTTCAGGACATTTACCCTTAGCTTAATAAAACAGACACATACCCACACAATTCTGTTTCAATTCTATTTGGTGCCTACAGCAGGGAGCATTTTGGTCAGCAAAACCCAATTGACCTAAAGTATACTTGAAATACCTTCAAAACATTCGCATGTTCATGGTTCTCTGATGTTGGTTAATGGCCACATGACATGCAGGTTAACAAATAAAATATTTAATATTGTTTATTGTAAGTGTTTTACAATGTTTTTTTATCATTTATTACTTAAAATCAAATGATTTAATTATTGTAAATGATTAATTTTACATGTTCTATTATTAGCTTTTCATCGACTTGCGAACCCCTAGGGGTTCACAAACCTTTGGGAAACCCTGACCTATGGTATAAGTTTAAACACACTTGTCATGTAAAAGTCATGGAACAATGTTAGTGCTAACCTTGGCTGTGAATGTTGCATTTTTACAAGCCACACAGTTGAAAATGCGACATTGTTGTCACAAGGCCACTTGTGTGGTATCTTGACCAGTACCAGAGTATGTGCTTATTGTGCTCAGTGCTGAAGTCATGACAAGGCACATAACATGCCTGAAACTGAAAGAAAGCACACACATTTTGTATATTATTAACATATTTGTGATTACTGTCAAAAAATGTCACAGCATTGTTGAAATCTTAATTCTGATTGATCGAGTATTGATTCAAGTTTACTCACACCCAGGCCATCCAAGATGTAGGTGACTTACTTTCTTCAGTAGATGATTTTTAGTGAAGCAGAATAGTTAAGTAGAAGTATAAAGCATTGTCAAATTTGTTGACCAGATGCTGATGCATATTGTGTAGCGTAACATTAACATCAATGAAACATCATTTTGGCATAATTATCCTTGTAAAAACATGTACTCTTTAGCATACTTTCAATAGTACTTACAATGGAAATACTTACAAACTTGAAAAGAACATAAGGCAAGGCAAGGCAAGTTTATTTATATAGCACATTTCGTTCACAATGGCAATTCAAAGTGCTTTACATAAAAGAAAGTAAAATAATCATTAAAAAATTAATCACAAGAATAAAACAAGGAATTTAAAAACTGTGAAAATGATTTAGAAATTGATTTAAAACAAATTGAAGACAGTTAAAAATAGAAAATGATTATACATACATAAAATACAGTGCAATCAGTTTGGACATCGCACAGTGCTCATTCAATAAATGCACAGCTAAACAGATGAGTTTTGAGTCTAGATTTAAATGTGACTAATGTTTTAGCACCTCACATAATAACCTCTCCCTTCTAAGTATGACCTGAACCATTTGAGTACCATCCCAGAAAGCCCGACCCAGTTTTCTTTTTCAGAAGGGTCTTAACAACTGCAGTTTTCAGGGAGTTTGGAAACGTCCTAGAAAGAAGTGAGGCATTCACCACTTCTAAGAGATCTGCCTCCAAATAGTTAAGCACACTTTTGAATAAAGATGTGGGAAATGTGTCAAGATAGCAGGTTGACGATTTTAGGTGCTGCACTATTTCTTCCAAAAGTTTGCTATCAATTGCTTCAAAAATAGACATAGTATCTTCTTTTTGATATTGCAGGAGCAATGTCATCAATAACATTCTTAACTTTTGAGTTAAAGGAATCAAGGAGAAGATCAACAGAGTCTGCAGAAATGCTTGGTGTTCAAGATATAGCCTCCATAAATAGCACACTAGTGTCCTCGTTAAAGCATCTCTTTCTGACAGAGACAGATCTAGATTCAGTGGTAGCAGAGATCAATATATCAAAGAACATACAGAAGTGATCAGCTAGTGCTACGTCCTTGATAACAATGGATGAAATGTTTATACCTTTACTGATGATTAAATCTAGAGTATGTCCACGATTGTGTGTGGGTTCATGCACATGCCGAATCAGGTCAAAAGTGTTTAAAACAGTTATAATTTCTTTTGTAGTTTTGTTTTCTGCATTATCTATGTGAATATGAAAATCCCCTGCAATAGCAAAACAGTCAAACTCTGAGGAAATCATTGATAGCATTTCTGTGAACTCTTCAAAACAAAGGCTGGAGAGTATTTTGGAGGCCTGTAAATACCATTGCACTGCAGCTGTCTTCTAGCCATGTTTCGTTTAGAAACATAAAATTCAGGTTGTTTGTGGTTATTAAGTCATTGATTAGAAATTATTTATTTTTTAGTGAGTGAATGTTTAAAAATGCTAACTTGATGGCATTGCTTTGTGTCTTTACAGCAATTTTAGTTTGATGCATAATAGGCCGCAGATTAGATGAGTCAACCGTACGGCTTGAGAAGGCCTTAGACTTTCTATCACATGATAAAACAGAAATAGAGAAAGCTACTAGCACACTGGGTTCCCGCTTGTTCTGTAAACAATTGTGAATGTTGCTGCAAGCATAGCGGGGACCCGACGCATATCACTGAGAGCAGCTATCAGTTGTTTTTGGTTCACCTACAGCAGATGGAGGGTTTGGGCCCTGGCGTTGTGGCAGCGGCCGGAGAGCCAAAACAGTCAAACTCTGAGGAAATCATTGATAGCATTTCTGTGAACTCTTCAACAAAGGCTGGAGAGTATTTTGGAGGCCTGTAAATAATGATAAACAGAATGCATGGAGCATCTTTCAGCACAATCCCTAGATATTCAAAAGACAAGTACTAACCAGGTTGTGGCAGCGGCCGGAGAGCTCTCACAGGAGGAGGAGGATGAGCTGGGCCAACAGGCTTTGGTGGTTGGGGGGGCCTGCCGTTTTTTAGTTGATATCTGGGGGCTTGCAGCGAATGAGTGGGAGAGTTTGGTCCCAGCATACACCAGTTCCTCCATTTTCTGTGAGAAGCACAGAAGTGGAGATGCTGGAGAGAGGGATAATGTGTCTGGTGTTTCCGGTGGCTGTGATATGTTGTCCTGGCTTCCCTGGCTGTTTTCCAGAAAGTCGTCCTTGGATGCTGAGTCTTGGAGCTGTTCTGATACGTCACAGTCTGTCTGTGACGAGCTCTGTGGGCAGGGCTCAGCCGTGATGGTGTCCATGAGCAGTGCTTGTTGTGGCTGCGTGGTGTTATCAGTGTCCTTGTGGGATGTGTCAACCACATGATGACTCGGAAGCTGATATGAAGTCCTGTCGTCACTCTGTCCAGGTGTGTGTGTGCCATTCAGGTTGAGTAGTTTGGCACACACTACTGAAGGATGACGGAGGGAGAAGTAGATATTGTCCTTTAGCACTCTTGCACCAAGTTTGTTTGGGTGGAGGCCATCCAGTTTAAACAGTTGTCTATGGCCCCAGAAAAGATTGAAGTTATCGATGAAATTTACTCCTTTTAAGCTGCAGATTCTTTGTAGTCATGTGTTCAGCCCAAGCGAACGTGAAAACATATTAGTTCCTCTTGCTGGGAGTGGCCCACTGATGAACGACTGAACTTTAAGTCTTCGAAGCCGGGATGTTGTCCATGAGCAGTGCTTGTTGTGGCTGCGTGGTGTTATCAGTGTCCCTGTGGGATATGTCAACCACATGACAACTCGGACCAGGTGTGTGTGTGCTATTCAGGCTGAGTGGATTGACACACTCTACTGAAGGATGATGGAGGGAGAAGTAGATATTGTCCTTAAGCACTCTTGCACCAAGTTTGTTTGGGTGGAGGCCATCCGGTTTAAACAGTTGTCTACGGCCCCAGAAAAGATTAAAGTTTTCGATGAAATTCACTCCTTTTATATTGCAAGATCTTTGAAGCCATGTGTTCAGCCTAAGCAACCATGAAAACATGTTAGTTCCCCTTGCTGGGAGTGGTCCACTGATGAACGACTGAACTTTGAGTCTTCAAAGTGTTTCAAAGAGTTCACTGAAATCCTTCATAAGGAGTTCTGACTGCTCTTTCCGAATATCATTCTTCCCTACATGGATAATGATTCGATGTGCAGTCTTGTGCTTCATCAGAATGTTCCGGAGTTCCCTGTTTACATCATCACTATAAAATCTAATTAGTTGGGCTTACTTAAAAAAAGCATGCAAACCGATTGCCTTGAAAAAACTAAGTAAAGTGAAATAGGAATAGTATGTTGTACTGACAAATGCTTA
>NW_015555797.1:208492-217875 GCF_001515605.1 Sinocyclocheilus anshuiensis | reverse complement strand
AAATGAACTTGAATTGTTACCATTGTTGTGATTCACGTGCTGAATGTTTAAGTCTGTGTGTGACTTTACCATATTATCACACACTATTTAAGAATTATATAAACCCAAATAAAAGCATTTCATGGTATTTATGAAAAATGAAATTTGATAAAACTCTTTAATAAACACACAATAAATGCACTAATGCTTTAATTAGAAGATAGTTCATTTTCTAAACTTAACCTATTTATTACTTTTCTTCCTTTGAAATCAAATAACTCTGACTTCATAACGCATTACTGCATTAACAGGAAGGAAATTATAATAACATAAACCAAGTTCAAAGTGCCCAACCAAAGGGAACGCTAATCACTATAATGGTGAATTAAAAAACCCCCACATTTTAGGAAAATCAACATCAATTTATGAAGTTAGCTTATGTGATGTTCTCTCAAATATTTCAGTTGTATTGAAAATTCAACATTCAAGATGACTTTGGGAAACGAGTTAATGCAACTAGTGAAAGCTAACTGCAGACATGGAGGAAATGGGTGAAAAGTTTATTAAGACTCTTTTTCTTCTTCTTCTTCTTCTGTTGTTATGTTGCTCATTAGCAACATATTAGTGCACTGCTGCCTAACACTGGTTTACAGTAAGTAAATTGTTTTATTTGCCTTGAAAGTAGCTGTAACTTAATAAAACCTAGTAAGTATAACAACTAAGTAAAGATAACTAACTAAATCTAAGTAAGGTAAACTATTGGATTTTACAGTGAGATGGTTGCTTGATGAAAGCAGCATGTTGTTGTAGTCCTGCTACTGATGTTTCTGATAATGGAGTCGCCCACTATCAGAGTTCAGGGCTCGGATGCCCTCTGAGCTGAATGCCGCTGTCTGCTTGACCTTGAGCGCCTGTTAGTAGCGATGTTAACTGCTGGCTGATCCGATCCATGTCTAATCACATTTGGGGATTCCTCACACGCATTCATTAATGCTTCAAATCTGTTTTCTAGATGTATAGGGGTGGTAGAATACCAGTGTTTGTAAGCCTTGTCATAGCCGAATCTGGGGTAGAGGATGCTATCACAGCAATATGAGATACTCGTGACAATCTGATGTCTCGAGTGCCTTTGGGTCTCGCTCCCTGTTTGTGCCATCAATTAGTGTGTCGATCAATTTCGGTTTGTTCCTCTACACTTGGTATAAACTGTAGAGATTCACTAGATTCATGAGACTCACTGGCTGTATGCTGAGGGGGTCCGTGATGACAATCTGCTGTGTGTTCTGCCTGTTTTGGAAGTCCAGCATGTAACTTTGTTTCAAGAACCGCAATCCTTTGTAAAAGTTTGCAGTAGTTCATGCAGCAAGTAGATTCCACAAGAGGCATTTTCTTTTTCGTCTGTTTGAATGTAGGAAATAAACTGTTGAGATTCACTAGATTCATGGGACTCACCGGCTGTATGCTGAGGGGGTCCATGATGACGGTCTGCTGAGTGTTCTGCCTGTTTTGGAAGTCCAGCAAGTAACTTTATTTCAAGAACCACAATCCTTTGTAGAAGTTTGCGGCAGTTTATGCAACAAGTAGATTCAACAGGAGGCATTTTCTCTCTCATCTGTTTGAATGTAGACAGCTGTGTTTTCCCTTCTCTGAATGTAAGCTGCTGGCAGTGGGAGGCACAAGTCCCCTTTTATGTAGTATTATTCCAGTCCCAAAGAGTTTTTAGTTGTAGTGTTTGTGCCAAAAAATGTATTGTTTGAGCACTGTGCTGATCAGCTGAAGTAAAAATCCGAGAAAAATCCGAGAAAAGTACAGAAATAGGGAGCAAAGCGCAGAGCAGTAAGCAAGAACATCCGAACGGTAGCGAAGCCGGAAGCTGTATGTCCACCTCTTAAGTGCGAAGTGCTGGGTGCCAGCATGTCTGGGAACGACCCCAGGCCCCTGGTTACCATGGCAACCAGGACACCTCAGCCAGACCAGATAATCTTTATGACCTAATGGCATGTTGAGAGTTATCTCTCTCACCATCTTTCAACCATAGGAAAAACATAATGCCCATAATAATGGACTCTTCTCTAATTAATTCATAGGGAATTACATATGCAAAATACCATGCTCTGAGACAAAGAGTCATAAACTTTTCCTCCAAAATTCAAGACACCATTGGCTCTTTGATCCCACAGAGGTGTGACGTCGATAGAGGATAAAGGCAAACACATCAGCGACCCGCCCCCAGTCTGGCATACGGATGTTCGTTCAATGGCCAAGGCAATGCAAGTATCGTACATTTAACTAAATGAAACAGAGGTTTAGTATAAGCTATAGACCCCGTTATAAACGGCGCTATAGTTTTCTGCTACAGTTACTACTGGCAGCTCATTTAAATAATTGCAATTAATCATAATTAATTGTAATTATTTATATACATTTCTCTTTTGAGCTAATTTGCTACATAAATGGTGGAGAACGGTGGCGATCATTTTAAACATTATTTGCAAGCGGACTCAGTATCAGACTTGTCTGTTTGTCTCATGGGTTTTTATTAACTTCTTACACATGCATACCAGCTTCTGATAAACCCAGATAAACTATAGCTTGAATGTGCCTTCCTACGAGCAGTAGAAGGTTTTCAGTACTATAATGTGTTTAAATCGTACAATAAGAAACTAACCTGATTTTAGCAAAGAAATCCTAATTTCTGTTGTTAGTAGAGCGTATGCCTTTTTTGACGAAGAAAGATTTTGATCCTTACTACATGCTGTAATGCATTAATACTGTAAGAAAGTATTTTCTGTGGCCACGGAAATATTTATTTCCTAGAGTTGATATGAACTTACACTGAATGTTCGCTGGACGAACAGATTGGTTGATGGCAATTTAATTCTGCTACAGTTACTACTGGCAGCTGATATAAATAATTGTAATTAATCATAACTAACTGTAATTATTTATATACATTTCCCTTTTGAGCTAATTTGCTACATAATTGGTGGAGAACGGTGGCGATCGTTTAAACATTATTTGCAAGCGGACTCAGTATCAGACTTGTGTGTTTGTCTCATGGGTTTTTATTAACTTCTTACACATGCATACCAGCTTCTGATAAACCCAGATAAACTATAGCTTGAATGTGCCTTCCTACGAGCAGTAGAAGGTTTTCAGTACTATAATGTGTTTAAATCGTACAATAAGAAACTAACCTGATTTTAGCAAAGAAATCCTAATTTCTGTTGTTAGTAGAGCGTATGCCTTTTTTGACGAAGAAATCTCAGATTAGCAGCCCATATAAATGGTACCAGAATAAATTAGTCTGTTATTGGGTGAAGAAATCCCCACTTTCAGTTTTAAATGCATAAGTCTTAAGTCTGACGAAGAATCTCAGATTAGCGGCATGAATTAATCTGCGTGGCGAAGAAATCCCACTGGCAGTGATATTAAATCCGGGCGACGAAGAAATCTCACTGCAGTATATTTACTTTTAATAGTGGTTTGAGCGATGTTCCTCATCTCCCTAAATTAAGGCCTTCCTGTAAACATCGCGTATCATTGTAGTTATTGAAGTGATGCAATTGAATAGCGAATTAATGGTGTAATTCTAGCCTAGCTAACTAGTAATTTGCCATTGTCTTTGAAGTGGATGTGCTGTTTTGATTTGTGAATGCGACACGTCATAACTGACTGCTATGCACCACATGAGTTTCCCATGAATGTTTACAGTAGTGCAAGTTCTGCTCCACTTGCGCGTGTTGTAAGCTTGCATCGGTCTCTTAGCAACGTCTTACCCCGGAAGCTGAGAGCCTCTTCCGGTTCAATCTGATAACAGCACACACGTCACAGACCCTTGTGTAAACAAACAACTGAGTGTAGCCAAAGCTAACACTGTAGCAGCTGCACTGGCATTTAAGCTAAGCCCTTTACCTCAGCTGTTAGCTGTTAGTATCCGACTAACTGACACAGTGCGAGTGTAAAGTGTAAAGTTTGAACCACTCCTCCTCTCTCTCGCTCTGCCCCTCACTATTGGTTTCACTTCCTGTTTGTGCTATCACCTTTTGTTTAGGCTCAGTTAGGTTGGCCCTCCTCAAATACTTGGGTTTTATTTGTGTTCTTTTTATTTTGAATTTATTCCACTTCTCTTTCATTTTATTTAATGAATTTACCTTTGTTTAGCTGGAATGTATTAATTCAGCTAAGTTGATTTGAATTAAATCTGAGATTTAATTAAATCAATTTATTTATTTTTCCTTTTAGTTTCCTACAGCTATTAGGACCTTTTCGTTTTACTTTTACCTTATTTTAGTTTGTTTGACCATCACCATCTTCCCTCTTGGTATAGGATAATAGCAGTCCTAGCAACTGTTGTATCCTTAATGAGCCGTACAGGTTATTAGTAGCCTAATTCCTGTCTCTGCTCTACCCCTCCTTACTTCTCAGCACAAGGCCTATTACATAAGGTACAGTTACCATTCATTATGCTATAGGCCCTGAGAAGACTAGAAACACTTCCAATTGTTAATGTTTATATACCTTGAGGTGTTTGATGTGTCCCTGCTAGCTTAGCGAGATGACTAGAAACACTTCCTATTTTTTCTGTTTATATACCTTGAGGTGTTTGATGTGTCCCTGCTAGCTTAGCTAACAGTCTCCCTAGGTTTATGACCCTGCTGCAGCATTCCTTTGAACAAGTGACAACTGCTTAGTCATATCTCCTAGCTTAAATTAAATAAGGAAAGCCCTTCTTTCTCCCTCTGTCTCTTTCTGATTTTAATTCAGTTTTGCTTTATCTGATACCTTCATGATGACCAAACCTGTGAACCATCAGTGCTTTGAGTAATAGTTTGACCACATGTATAGCCCGGTCATTAGCTGACCCCTGACCAAACCTGTGAACCATCAGTGCTTTGAGTAATTGTTTAACCACATGTATAGCCCGGTCATTAGCTGAGCCCTGCTTTCAGCCCCATCAACAAAGTTACTCAAACTCACTCTTTGTGTTCACGAACACAAAAACATAGCACCCTACCTCACTAGCTGCCCCTCACCAGCTATTCACACCTTACATGGCCTACACAGCCATTCCCCATACAGATAGCTTAACACCTCTGTACGTACTTGCATTTGCCTTCTGCCTCTCTCTCTCTGGTGTTCCCACAAGTGTGCCAGTATGTCGCAGACATTCCACAGACATCCAGCCCTTCCAGCTCACCAGGCCCACCTGGAAAACCAGCAGAGCACTGTGATGGACATCCTTCAGCCCAAAGCAGCCAACGACCTGCAACAG
Source organism: Sinocyclocheilus anshuiensis (assembly GCF_001515605.1). Classification (NCBI taxonomy): domain Eukaryota; kingdom Metazoa; phylum Chordata; class Actinopteri; order Cypriniformes; family Cyprinidae; genus Sinocyclocheilus; species Sinocyclocheilus anshuiensis. The sequence continues at coordinate 212,621 of NW_015555797.1, read as the reverse complement.
CAGAGAAAGGAACAGCGAGACTGCAACACAAGTGGACACCTGACACCAAGCCTGGACAACCAGGAGCTGACCAGCATCATCTTCTCCTTGGCCCACACCCTCAAGGGCCTCAGACAGGAGGTAAATTATATGAAACTGCAAGTCACAGAGTGCCACAGGGAACTGACAACCACTCAGCGAGAGACGGCACAGAACAGATGCATGGAACCTGACAGAATGGCGCAACAGAAGGAAATCATCAGTCTTCAGGAGGCTCTAACATCTGCTGGACACCAAGAGCAGCTTGGAAAAGCCACCAGACAAGACTTGGAAAGAGAACTGTTTCACACAAAGACACTGTTAAAAACAGTGTATGTGGAACTTAATGAGAGAGACAATAGAGCTAAGGCCTTGGAAGGCCATCAGCATGCAGCCAGAGCTGAGGTCCAAACCCTGACTCAGCAATTCTGCAACATTAAAGAGGAGCTTGACACGGTTCAGAAAGAACTGAAACAGTCCTACAGACTGCGCATGGACTCAAGTAAAAGTCACACTGCCAGCAGTGCAAACCCCTTCACCCCTGTACACAGATACAGAGGGGGGAGCCAAAGCCTTCTGCTTGACACTTCACAAGTCAGTTTCCTGGAAACCTCTGCAGCCGCAGAAGGAAAAGAATCAATTCAGACAAACTCTGAAATGACACATAGAGTGACACTCAAAGACCTCAACCGAATGGCCAGAAACATCCCTGCATTCACACCAGAACTTGCAGGAGACCATGACATCCACGCTTACGTGTGAGATATTGACTTTCACCTGCAGTCTTGGACCAGTGTGAACCACCAAGATAGACTCTATCTGCTCTGGATCACCTCTAGCCCAGTGGTGCAACGCTTCCTGGCCCGACAACCAGGACACACCCAATCGGACTACCAGCAGCTTAAACAAGCCATCATAAAGGAATTCTCAGACCCAGAGTCTGAACACGGACTAATCGCTGCCCTAGCCGCCAAACAGAGCCGGTATGAAACTCCACATCATTACTACCACAGACTTCGACGAGCTTACTTTGGAGCTCGCAATGAACCTGGGATGGAGGAGGACACCAGCTTCCTTTTCCTCCGAAACCTCCACCCTATTTTAAGTCAGCATTTAGGCATTATGGCCTGCCACACAATGCCTATTCAACAACTGCGTGACCTGACACAGAAGGCCTTTAACAAACAGAGGGCCTCCAACAAAAGTGTTTGTAAGACCCCACTGATTCTGAACTGCACAACCCAGAATCCAAAGCAGGCACCAGAAGGCACCCAGCATTGCCACAATGCAAGGCCCTTCAACAGAAAGCCACTAGCCAGTGGAGGACAGAGCCATCATCATGGCAACAGACCCAGCTTCCAGACCAACCACTGGCAGAAGCCATGGAAAAGGCCGTCCTCACCCTGCGAACACCACGGTATGTCCAACGACAGTCCTCCTCCACACCCTTCACACAGGTGCCCAACGGAGGCTACACAAGGCAGCTGGACACGCCTACTTCTGAATTACAGGAGCTGCTGACACTAGCAAAAAAGCTCCTTGAACAAAACTCAACTGAGGAATACTGGGAAGGACAAACTTCTGACTCCTTGCCTGACGCAACACAGCATCAGACCCCTCCAAGGGAGGAGCATCCCTTAAAACCAGTCGACACCCCAGAAGCAGCCAGACAACGTTGGATGGATCAACGGGCCCACATGCCAAACAGCGAAACCTCTACCAACACAACTCAGGCAAGCTCAAGTCGGTGCCGCCACAAGAGCAAAGCGACACCGCAAACATCAGACTTCTGGTGACGTTCTAGCAGAACAGAGGGCTAACAACCACCTGCTGCCCTCCTGCCACCATCACTAGGTCAGTCTGAAACATTCACACCAGAACATGCAGGAGACCATGTCGTCCACGCTTATGTGCGAGATATTGACTTTCACCTGCAGTCTTGGACCTGTATGAACCACCAAGATAGACTCTATCTGCTCTGGATCACCTCTAGCCCAATGGTGCACCGCTTCCGGGCCCGACAACCAGGACACACCCAATCGGACTACCAGCAGCTTAAACAAGCCATCATAAAGGAATTCTCAGACCCAGAATCTGATCACGGACTAATCGCTGCCCTAGCCGCCAAACAGGGCCGGTATGAAACTCCACATGATTACTACCACAGACTTCGACGAGCTTACTCTGGAGCTCGCAATGAACCTGAGATGGAGGAGGACACAAGCTTCCTTTTCCTCCGAAACCTCCACCATATTTTAAGTCACCATTTAGGCATTATGGCCTGCCACACAATGCCTATTCAACAACTGCGTGACCTGACACAGAAGGCCTTTAACAAACACAAGGCCTCCCCCAAAAGTGTTTGTAAGACCCCACTGATTCTGAACTGCACAACCCAGAATCCAAAGCAGGCACCAGAAGGCACCCAGCATTGCCACAATGCAAGGCCCTTCTACAGAAAGCCACTAGCCAGTGGAGGACAGAGCCGTCACCATGGCAACAGACCCAGGTTCCAGACCAACCACTGGCAGAAGCCATGGAAAAGGCCATCCTCACTCTGCGAACACCATGGTATGTCCAATGACAGTTGGACCACACCCTTCACACAGGTGCCCAAAGGAGGCTACACAAGGACAGCTGGACACAAGGACAGCTGGCTCTTGTAGCTACTTCTGAGTTACAAGAGCTGCTGACACTAGCAAAAAAGCTCCTTGAACAAAACTCAACTGAGGAGTACTGGGAAGGACAACTTTCTGACGTGCCGCCACAAGAGCAAAGCGACACCGCAAACATCAGACTTCTGGTGACATTCTAGCAGAACAGAGGGATAACAACCACCTGCTGCCCTCCTGCAACCATCACTAGGTCAGTCTGAAACTCTCTGCAGACTACAAAATCTCCATAACAATTCCCTGTGACCCCCGGAACCACCTGCACTCTCACCAGTGAGAGTCCAACCCAGCTGTTCCAAACCGCAGGTACCACGGATCGCCTACTGGCTAACAACACCATGGTTACAAACAACCATGTGACTCAGACCAACTCACTTCAGGATGTCAGGTGACACTGCCTTGACACCTGCTGCACAAGCTTGAGGACCCGCACCTTGCTACAGCTTACATCACCACAGCACACCACCTGACAGCATCCACCATGGCACCACAACCACTCCTGGAGGCAACCAGCAGCCCGAGAGCCACCAGTCTCCCAGCCATGAGTGGCAGGTGCGTGTCTGATTGTTCTGTACCTTTGACATCGCTCGCTGTTGTCTATTTGACAGACAACAACGTTCGAAAGGGGGGAATTATGTAGCATTTGGACCAATCAGACACCCATTTGTTCATTAGATTAACAAATAATCACGGACCCCTCACCCAATAAATATACTGGGTGCCAGCATGTCTGGGAACGACCCCAGGCCCCTGGTTACCATGGCAACCAGGACACCTCAGCCAGACCAGATAAACTTTATGACCTAATGCCATCTTGAGAGTTCTCCCTCTCACCATCTTTCAACCATAGGAAAAACATAATGCCCATAAAAATGGACTCTTCTCTAATTAATTCATAGGAAAACATTTCTTTGAATGAACACATATCCTTCAGGTCACTGTGTATGTTGTTACTGTTCTTGTATATTGTCTTTTGTATTGTATACTGTTTTACGCATGCTTATGATAGAACCACTTGTTCATGTAATCTTACCTATACCATATTTAGTATCTATGAATTCGTCTTCTGATGATCTAAACGAGAGTGTATATTATATGTTGGTACATAGGCAATATATTAGTGCTCTAAGAATCTTTAGTAGTTTTTGCATCAACACCCAATCGAATTAGATATGCAAAATACCATGCTCTGAGACAAAGAGTTGTAAACTTTCCCTCCAAAAGTTCAAGACACCATTGGCTCTTTGATCCCCCAGAGGTGTGACGTCGATAGAGGATAAAGGCAAACACATCAACGATCCGCCCCCAGTCTGCAGCTCTGTTAGATTCTGAGAAGATGGGGATGCTGAGCTAGTCTTCTAAGGACACCCTAAGTTAGTGCCAGGCCTCGGCCTTGACTTTCCATTCACCAAAGATCCTAGGATCTCAGCTGATGTCTC
>NW_015555797.1:204895-207912 GCF_001515605.1 Sinocyclocheilus anshuiensis | reverse complement strand
GTCAACGACCAAGGCAATGCAAGTATCGTACATTTAACTAAACGAAACAGAGGTTTAGTATAAGCTATAGACCCGTTATAAACGGCGCTGATGGTTTTATTTAGGTGGTTATTCAGGACTCTTTTCATAGCTTCATTCTCTGGTTTTCCTGATGGTTTCATCCATCAAGTCTCATTTGCCCTTTCCCCATGTATGAGTGATTGTATGTATGTTTGTTTGTTTAGATTAATTATGTGTGTTAGCATTTAGCTAATAAAACTTTTGTGTGCAAATTACATGAGTTTCTGATCCTGCTTGTGAATAATGTCCCTTTATGATTTTGATCCTCGCTACATGCTCTAATGCATTATTAGGCTACTTTAAGAAGGTTGTTTTCTGTGGCCACGAAAATATCCTTTCTTAGAGTTGATATGAAATTACAGTAAATGTTAGCTGCACGAACAGATTAGTTGATGGCAATTGAATTCTGCTACAGTTACTACTGGCAGCTCATTTAAATAATTTTATAATTTTATAATAATAATTATAATAATAATTTTTGTAATTATTTTTATACATTTCCCTTTTGAGCTAATTTGCTACACATTTCTGTTGAAACCTTTATTTGTAGATATATGTAAATATATTTGCAATTGCACATTTGTAATGTAACATCAAATAACATACTAACATTAATACTCAAGTACCTCATGTGCTTTTAGTATATTATTCAACACATCAAAATAAATGAATTTCTTTAAAGCATTACAAAATAATATTAAAACAATGATTTCGAATGTACTTTAAAATAAAACCTTTAATGACATTGTTACAAATTGCACTTTTTTAAAAGCGTTCTTAACCACACTTTTGAACTAGTAAAAGCAATTTCACCCAAAAATACAAATTTGCTGGAAATTTCCTTAGCTTTGGTAATTCAAGATTTTAGCTGGAAGCAACTGTTTGAAGTTAAAAACATCATGATAGTTTTGTTTATTACAATCACATAGATTTTTGCTTCACAAGGCATTAATTGATGGATTGGAGTCATGTGGATTACTTGTGGATTATTGTGATGCTTTATCAGCTGTTTGAACTCTTATTCTGACCACAGCCTTACCATTGGTGAGCAAGTGATGTAAAGCTAGAATTCTTCATATTTGTTCTAATGAAGAAACAAACTCATCTACATCTTGGATGGCCTGTATGAGAGTAAGTTTTCAGATAATTTTAAAGTGGCAGGTATTTGTAAAAAAAAAAAAAGTAAATTATTTAATTATGTCATTTACTCACTCTCATGTTGTTCCAAAACTGTATGACTTTTTTTCTTCGGTGGAAAATGATATTTTGAAAAATATCTGTCTCTCTCCTCTCTCTGTGTTTTCACTCTAAATTGTTGTATTATTGAACATTTAATGCCCTGAATTTGCTATGTTTGCATCCAAGAGTGTTTACAAGGGGTGGGTGAGTGAGTAACAGGCAAAGGTCACACTCTGAAGACACATGGAGCAAAATAATGTCATTTATAGCTCTGTAATCCAGGTAAAGATAACAGCTAAAAGTAAAAGTTTATTTTAACAGATTAGTTCTTGCTGATAGGATTATATGATTGCTCTAAAATGTCACCCATGCTTGAAATCAACATGAAATCTCTTTTAGTGAAATTATTGTTAGGCTTCCTGTAAATCTGACAACATCTAATCAGGACACTTATTCCTTAGAACTCACAACTTCTCTTCTTATTTCAGCTGTGATAAATCAGTTTGAAAATGAATGCAAGTAGAACTGTATGTTTTAAGCTCAGTCTTGTTCGTACACGTCTTTGAGGAGCTTCAGACAAGGTGTCACCTGTGTGAACTAATGTTACTCACTCTGTAACTGAAATCCTTCCCATAAACCCTCTCCCTGTAGTTACATGGAAATTCCCACTTTAAAATAACATCAACTTCCTGTATTCCCGTGAACTACTATGAACTGCTGTTCATACCTTCTTGCATTTTGCATTTACATAAAATATATAAACTACATCAATGCAATATCACCGGGTTATAATTTACTTACACTGCTTATCACATCGGATGGTATGATACAATATACAATATTGGGAAACATTTACAGTTTAAGGGAAATGACACTAGCTCTAGGGTTTCCCCATTGGGTGGATTTATGTTCTGAACATTAATGAATGACATAAGAGCGAGTATGGGCGGGTTAGTCGAGGTGAGGCATCTTGGAGCACATGATGCCTCTTAGGTCTTGAGCAATCAATCACGGTTGGCAGAATAGCTTTAGGGTCTGGATCATCTTTCTTTAAGATCAATGATGGTGTTGTCAGCCAGTCAAAGTCCATTTTTACTGATGTTGATGGACTTTGTGGGGAATTTCTACAGTGCCTCAAGAGAATTGTATGATTATTGACAAACTTTATGACATACACCCAATAATTAAAACTGAACACTGCCCAAAGCTCTTAAATAACCGTGTACATCAAGAAAATAAACTGTACTATACAGCTAAATAGTAATGCATACTGTATAAGCCAGGATTTGGGTATACTAAACCACAGGTCAAGAATATAAAAAGTCAGATTAAACATAAATAAATGTAGCTAAAATAAAATGTGTATTTAGGAAAATGACAGATGAAGAATATTAAATGGAGCACATTTCATCTAAATATGTCAATGAAAAATTAATAATAAAAAGACAAAAAAAAACAGTAAAAATAAAGTCTTTTGCACTATATTCAAATAATTTTGAAGTCATAAAAATAGTTTTGTGTGATCACAGGCTGAAATTTAAAACATAAAATCATGAATTCTGCCCTAGCAAAGAAATTGTCAAAGAAAAATCTTTGAAAAATTGGTTTCTAAGCACTCTCAAATCAATTGGGAAAGTGTGAGTGTGCCTCACAGATGTCATGACTGTATGATGATTTAGTTCATCCGGAGTAGAGGGGAAGTGATAAGCTATTGATTCCTTGGACACCTTACAAAACACACACACACACACACACACACACACACACACACACACACA
>NW_015555797.1:201281-204790 GCF_001515605.1 Sinocyclocheilus anshuiensis | reverse complement strand
GTAATCTTATGTATAATATATATATATATATATATATATAGAGAGAGAGAGAGAGTTATAAAAATATACATATATATTATAATTGTATATGGTTAAATATATTACATTTTTTTATGCCTTTTCCAGTCTTCAGTGTGACATAATCCTTCAGAAATCATTCTAATACACTGATTTAGTGCTCAAGAAATATTTCTTATTATTATGAATGTTGAAAACAGTTTTTGCTGGAAACTGTTATACATTACCATTATACATTACTGTTATATATCTCGTTGTAATACCTATGTCATACCCATGTTATTATACAAAATTGTGTCCTCATAAACCACAGAAACACACACACACACACACACACACACACACACACACACACAGACACGGATAGATGAGTAGAAGCAGGTTTAGCTGAGGTGACTCAGTGTCTTATCATAACTGTCTAGCTCTACTGTTCATAATGACACTCTTAAGACACGATCAGCGTGTCTTACAATAGCTGGTGCCAAATTTATATGTATGTACTGTATGTGTGTGTGTGTGCCTCGACAGATGTACTCAGTGGCAGTTTAAAATGTGTCATTCAAATGTGCTGAACTGTGTGATACCAGTGGGTCACTTTTAACAATGGAGACCATGAGCAGGAAGACTGCTTGGGAGGACAGCATATTTCTTACAGGAAAAATCTCTGTGTACACTTACGTGTAATCTTATGTATAATAGCATACAAATGTAAAGCAAAACTGAAACAGCATTGGGCTCACAACTAGCCATTTTTGCCATATTTGTAACATTTGTTTGCATAACTAGGCCTATTATTTATTATGTAGCCTAAATATGGCTTTATACTTCACTCATGTTCTAATATCCGTGTAAAAAATGTTTGTTTGGACACTGCACGCTGATTTTACAGCGGACCTTTTTAAAATAAACAGTGTAACTTTTATGTTTGGTTGACTGCATTTTAGTTTTATGATGAATAGCTGAAATGTCAGGCAATGGTAGAACTAATGTTGTTTGTGTGTGCGTGAGGCGCCTGTGCGATCAGATGGATTTAATCAAAGACATAATTCAATTCAAGTTTATTTGTATAGCGCTTTTCACGATACAAATCGTTGAAAAGCAACTTTACAGAAAATTAAGTTTCTACAATATTTAGTGGTAGCTTATCAGTGGTGACTGTCAGTTAATGTACATATGGCAGAAATGTACGGAAAAATCAATTAAAGACGTAATCAAACAGACGATGAAAAGACATAAAGAAAATAAATCAAATGCATTAAGAGTGTCACAAAAACGGCGTAGCCTATACTTGTTGCACAGTGTTTTTTCCCCCCTTTTGTTAATCTGTTAATTATATTATAGCCTATTATATATTTTGTGTGATCCTATTTACTTTATTCCTTTTATAGACTTAATTTCAGTTTTTCTCCTTTCACAGAAGCGCAGCAGGTGCATGATGCGACGATTGAATCCTCATGGTCTTGTTTATGCCGCCCCCGGAGCATAGAATGTCTCCCCCCAAAAAAGACATTCTAATCTTACTGGTTAACGATCGACTAATGAGCTTCATTTGACGGTCAGGAAAATAAAAATGAACAAAATGCTGTCATTCTAGAATTCTCCACCATATTAACTACGCTGCGCGCAAGTTCAGGTAACTCAAAAACCTGCGTACACGAGCTGAGACCAGACGTGAGATTTGATCGTAGCCACCGCTCACGTCCATATTGATAAATTCCAAGTTTTGCGTTGAAACGACCGTACGCCCAATTTTCTCTCGTACGTTCGTTTCGTAAATGAGGCCCAATGTGAACATAAACAGGAATGTGGGAAATCTATCCAGCACTATTTAAAAAAATAAATCAATCAATAAAAAACTCTTTAATTTCCAGGTAAATTGAAAGTCATGCCAGTAAGACCTGAGGGAAACGAGAGAAGGTGAACAGTACTGCCCACATACTGCGGCAAACACAACTCCCCCATTAACATTTGACCACTTTATATTCTCCAGAACAGAAACAGAGGTGCACTGCAAGAAATACATGTCATTCACAACCATTCACTTTCACAATTCTTAATGGCCCTGTCACAAAGGATGAGGACTGGAGAACATTTTGATTATGACAAACCATAATTCAGATTTGTCAGTCCCCTGGATAATTGAGAATGATAGATCTGAGGAAATTCGATTTTGAATTTAATGCAATTATATGCATATACATAATGCATAATTTTTATACAGCTTCTGAACCCTTTTAAAAAATGTATTTATGAAATGTATAATAATGATAAAATTTTAATTTAATTATTGAATTTAAAATTAGAATAAAAATGGTAGTGAACTAAACTTTAAAAATAAATAAACTTTATAAATATAAAAAAATAAATAAACATTATAAATAATGTTATATGAAATGTTGGAAATAATATGCCTTTATATCAATAAAGGCATATTATTGTAATGTATGTAACCCTTGTTCCCTGAAGGAGGGAACGGAGACATGTCGTAACCGACGAATTGGGATCTCGCTTCGAGAGACCAATCTACTTCGAGTAAACTAAACGAGCCAATGCACATTGGCATGCAATTATTGCATCCAGCTGCTGCTGATCACAGTGTGAGCATAAAAAGGCAGCCGGTGCAATGCATACCAGGTTTTCGCTGAGGAGCCGAGCTGGTGACCCGGCCGCTCAGCGGTGGTACAGTAGCCGTGGTGACGGGACGTGATGTCTCTGTTCCCTCCTTCAGGGAATGAGGGTTACATACGAGACGTTCCCTTTCAGTCGGGCACTATGAGTCACGTCGTGACCGACGAATTGGGATTCCCTACCAAAGCGCCATGGATGCTGCTCCTTCCAATTCCCTGTGCGAGCCACCTGCACCCCTTTTTGGTGTTAGAAGCCTCGCCCTAGAGTTTACGACACGGAGAAACGAAACCCGGCCAAAAAGAGGAAGTAATCTCGTCAAAGAGAAATTGATCTTACTCCACGCGGCTCGCAACAAGAAGACCATTCACCGTTGTCATAGCACTACCCACTCAGTGAGATTGGACAACACTGGGAAAACTTACCCATTCCACTTGGGCACATAGCCGGGCTGAGGCCTCAGGATTACCTGGGAGTCAGCCGGCCCAAACTCTAGGCACGAATCGCTGACCGAAAATGCGTGCAGGTCCCCTACCCTCTTGATGGAGGCCAGTGCAAGCAGGAGCAGAGTTTTCAATGAAAGAAACTTTAGCTCGACTGACTGCAAAGGCTCAAATGGGCCCTGCTGTAGTGTTTTAAGCACTAGAGACAGGTCCCAAGAGGGTATGGAGGGGGGCCGGGGAGGATTTAACCTTCTCGCCCCCATAAGGAACCTGATGACCAGGTCATGCTTACTTACCGACTTCTCTTCCACGGGGTCATGGTTAGCAGCAATCACAGTGACATAAACTTTAAGGGTGGAGGGAGACAGCCTTCGCGCCAGCCCTTGCTGCAAAAAGGAAAGCACGACACCGGTCGGGCATCTC
>NW_015555797.1:200313-201100 GCF_001515605.1 Sinocyclocheilus anshuiensis | reverse complement strand
GTAGAACCTTCCTCAGAGGAATCTGCCAGGGAGGGGCTGTCTCGAGGAGCATTAGTTCGGGGAACCAGGTGCGAGTGGGCCAATACAGCGCCACAAGCAGAACCTGCTCCTCGTCCTCCCTGACCTTGCACAGCGTCTGTGCGACAAGGCTCACTGGGGGAAACAGATGCCCCAGGAGCCTCTGAAATACTTTCAGTGGGACCGCTGTCCTGCCCTTGAACGAATTCAAGCAGTTCTTATATGTTCAAGTTCTCATAGTTCTCATAGTTCAAGCGGTCTCATATGCAATAGCCCTAGCGGTGTAAGTGCCGCTGCAGCTGCCATATGCCTCAGGAGCCTCTGAAATACTTTCAGTGGGACTGCTGTCCTGCCCTTGAACGAATTCAAGCAGGTCAGCACCGACCGCGCACATTCCTCTGTGAGGCGTGCTGTCTGTTCGACCGAATCCAACTCTATACCGAGAAAAGAGATCCTCTGCGTCGGGGAGAGTTTGCTCTTTTCCCAGTTGACCCGAAGACCCAACAGGCTGAGGTGCCGGAGCACCAGGTCCCTGTGCTCGCACAACTTATCTCGAGACTGTGCTAGTATAAGCCAATCGTCAAGATAGTTGAGGATGCGAACAACCTGCTCTCTGAGGGGAACAAGAGCCCTCTCCGCGACTTTCGTGAAGACACGGGGAGACAGGGACAGCCCGAAGGGCAGGACCTTGTACTGGTATGCCCGTCCTTCGAACGCAAACCGCAGAAATGGTCTGTGGCACGGAAGGATCGACACATGAAAGTACGCG
>NW_015555797.1:198990-200099 GCF_001515605.1 Sinocyclocheilus anshuiensis | reverse complement strand
CAGTAGGACTGCGATCTCCGCACGCAAGACAGGAGCATCGGCCGCCTTCACTGTTGTGAAGCGGATGCCGCTGAACTTGGGGGGGATGCCGGGCGAACTGAATCGCATAGCCGAAGCTGATGGTCTGCAGAAGCCAGCAAGACGGGCTGGGTAGAGCTAGCCAGGCACCCAGATACCGTGCAAGTGGGGACCAACGGAACCACCGCCGTACCCGCAGTGGGGCAGCGAGGTGGAATGCAGGGACCCAACTCGGGCGGCTTGTGAGCGGATCAGAGAGGGGTCTGAGTGTGCGGTGCAATGCTTACCTAGTTCCACAGGTTGGCAGAGGGTGCGTGAGTAGGGCCTTTGTTGACGCTCTCGAACCGGCCGCTGCTGCCGGCTGGTGAAGGAGGAGGATGAGTGAGGTCCGGTGTTGGGCCGTCCTCAACTCTCCGTGCCCTCCTGGGACCCAGAGATATAGAAAACCGCTCTCTCGTCGAGATCTTCCAGATTCTCCACCCGGCCCTCCTCCGGGGGAGGGAGAGGTACCTTCACCATCCCCCAAAGAGCAGCTTCGTCCCTCTCTGGGTCACCCGTCCCAGGGCCTCTTGCTCTTTCGCTCACCGCCAGGTTTGACGGGGGCCTGGACAGGTGGGGCGGCCTGCTCCACGGCGCCGCTTGCAGTGAGTCTGCTTATGGCTGGCATCCGGATGCGGCATGGGAGCAGGAGCGGACGCAGGGGGCCACCCTCGGCGATGAGCAGGCTGGGGTGCTGCGGCCGGCGGACGGGTGGAGGCAGCAGCTGCCCGGGGCAGGGTGTGTCGACCCGCCTCAGTCTGCTTCTGTGCAGTCGAGAGCTGCTGGGCCAAGCTCTCGACCGCGTTGCCGAAGAGGCCGGTCTGGGACACAGGGGCATTAAGGAACTGAACTTTGACGGCGTCCCTCATATCAACCAGACACAGCCAGAGATGGCGCTCCTGGACCACAAGTGTGGACATCGCACGACCCAGAGAACTCGCAGTGACCTTCTTCGCTCGGAGCGCGAGGTCAGTAGTGGTTCAGAGCTCTTTCAGAACTTCCGGATCATGACCACCCTCGTGCAGGTCCTTCAGTGTCTTGGCTTGATGAAA
>NW_015555797.1:178298-198717 GCF_001515605.1 Sinocyclocheilus anshuiensis | reverse complement strand
CCCTCAGTGCCTTGGCCTGATGAACCTGCAGTAACGCCGTAGTGTGTAAGGCGGAGGCAGCTTCTCCACAGGCTGTATAAGCATACAGACAGGCCAGATGAGTACCTACAGACCCGGGAGGGGAGGCACAGTTCGCCCTGCTGGGTGGCAGTATTAGGACACAATTGCATCGCAACCGACCGCTCCACCGGGGGGACCCTTGTATACCCTCTACCCTCTACGTCGAGGGTGGTGAGGGAGGAGGAACCAGCAGGTCGCTTTCTGCCAGACACGTGAGGCAGCGACCGTGACCATCACCAGGTAACGACCGCATCCAGAAACGCACGGGTGAAACGGCATCTTTAAAAAGACGTCTTTACAAATTTTCACTTATTGTACTATTTTAGAGAAATTGCTCTTTCAGGGAAATGCTCTTGTAGTGCTGAGGTGCACAGGGGAAATGGCCGCTTGCAGCACAACAGGGGGTAGTGCAGCCTGAAGTGCGCAACCCAACAACGGGGGGTAATGCAGCCTGAAGTGCGCAACCCACTCGACACAGGAACGACCACCGCTGAAGAGCCGTCCGCCAACACCAGAAGCTTCCAAGAGCGCGTTGAACTCGTTGTCGCTCGGCTCCGAAGCGAAAAGCTGGTATGCATTGCACCGGCTGCCTTTTTATGCTCACGCTGTGATCAGCGGCAGCTGGATGCAATAATTGCATGCCAATGTGCATTGGCTCGTTTAGTTTACACTCGAAGTAGATTGGTCTCTTGAAGCGAGATCCCAATTCGTCGGTCACGACTTGACTCGTAGTGACCGACTGAAAGGGAACTAACTAATGCTTTATGCTAACAGAACACTGTCCTAAAACACTGAACTGAATATATATATATATATATATATAGAGAGAGAGAGAGAGAGAGAGAGAGATAACAAATGCATTCAGTTAACAGTCCTGTAAGCCTCAGTGATAAATATAACCTGGTATTACAGTCTTGGTTTCACTGCATTTGAGAAGTTTTTTCTAAGGCCGTGCTAGGCTATTCTGGGCCGGAAACGAAGGAAGACTGAAGGACAGATGCAGTGTTTAATTTCTTTTCACAGCAGTGGGCAGACATATCAGAGACAACAGGGGAACAATGGTTCAGCAGCGCACTCCTAAAAACACACTACCCTGCTCCTCCAATGCATGTTTCCATTTTTAAACGCACACGAACTTTGGGTACAGGATGAATTACCCTGGCATGCTAATGCCAGTCTCACTATGCTATTTTCTCACATTTTGATCCACGATAAAATCCTTGTTTATGGTACATTTTTAATGCACATGTAATTAAAACTGTATATATGGATATTTTTCTCTCTCTCTCTCTCTCTCTCTCTCTCTCTCTCTCTCTCTCTATATATATATATATAAAATGAGAATTTTAAATGAGGATGAGTACATCCATGACAGGTGAAAGAATTTGAGTGAACTATTTCTTTGAAACTGAACTTGTGAATTTCCCTCAATCATACATAACATGCAATCTGAGGCTGAATCACCACAGCAGCAACAGAAAACAGATAAGAGTGATCTGTATTCACCTCTGCAGTTACATAATGTGGGACACATTAGAACACACTACAAAGTAAGACTTCGTCAGGAAACAATAAAAGAAGAGAAGCTACAGGATATGCCTTAGAACGTGTTGACATTAAACCTGCATGCAAGCAACAGTTGTAGTGGAAAAAAATGTGTTATGGCTGTAAGTGGTTTCACACCTTTCAATGTCTTTTATTAACTTTGCATGCACACTTAAAGGCCACACTTCAAGGTTAGATCCTGAGATTCTGTTTATGATAGATCATTAATGTACAATTTTATATCAAATTATAAATAGCAATTAACCCTATGATTAAGACTTTATTTCTTTATGACTCTTCTTTCCTTTTCATGGATATATTTAATCTCAAATTCTCATTACTGATCTCAGTTATCTCAATGTCAATTATCACACTATATACTGTATTAAGTTACCATATGTATTCATTTTTACTATTTTACTACAGTAAAAACTAGTTACAAAAATCAAACCAGCATATATTAATATAAATTATGTTGTAAATAGTTATAAATAAAAGTTGCAAATAAAACTACAATGATTGAAGTACATTTTACAAGACAGAATATTATTAACATTTTTGTACTTCAAAATTTCATGTTTAACTCACTGTGTTAATTTCAGGTTTTTGCTGTAATTGTAAGCAATTCCTGAGACACAAATTCTCTTAGTTTTTATGTATATATTTATATATTATTATTTTCCCAGCATGAAAATCTGTCAGGATAAGTAGAATTTGTGCAGCACTATCAATAGACCGTATTCACGAGTGATTGCTCAGGTTCAGTTTAGTTATTTCCAGAGGAAAACCTGATCAGTTTATTTTATAAATGGTTTATGTCTGCAATTTCAGAAGTTGTGACATAAATAAATAGAGAGCTTAATGGAGTCTGTAGAAAGTGAAGATCAGTAGGTCACTGTCCATCTGCTGGACTCATCCTCTTCCTGTGCTGTCTGATTCAGACATTAAATGGGAGAGCGGTGCTGATGGATGACACCACAAGAAAAACACAGAGACGGAGAAAGAGGTGGAGGCAGAAAATAAAGACTGACAGAGTGGTGTAAAGGGAGATGTGTGACAACAGCTGATGCATATACACTGTCACATTGTTACAAAAAATGCAGACTTTTTTAAACGGTCTGTTTATCAAAGAATCCAGGTTGGAAAAGTGTTTTCAACATTGATAATAATAAGAAATGTTTCTTAACCACCAAATCAGCACATTAAAATAAAATAGAAAAGAGGTTACTTTAAATTATAATATTTCACAATATTACTATTTTACTGTATTTTTGATCAAATAAATGCAGCTTTGGTGAGCATTAGGGAATTCTTTCAAAAAACGAAGAAAATGTAAGAATGACAATAGTGATCCATATAACTCAATATGGTGCAGAAAATCTTCCGCTTTGCTGTAGTTCTCAAATCTCATTTGCATTCATATTTGCATGCATCATGCCAAGTCAAGTCACCTTTATTTATATAGCGCTTTATACAATACAGACTCTCAAAGCAGTGTTAAACAGGAACAATGTGTGCCGATAATGCAAAAGGACAATAGAAAACAGTCAGTTTTTCAATTGAATTTGGTTCATGGTTGATTCAGTGATGTCATCATGCAGCTCAATTCAGTTCTCTTCAAATATTGTTTGTGCAATCAAGTCAACAATATTGCCAGAAATTGTGCCCCCAACTAAGCAAGCCAAAGGCGACAGTGGCCAGTAACCACAACTCCATCGGTGACAGAAAAGGAGGAAAAAAACCCTGGCAGAAACCAGGCTCAGTCGGGGGCCTGTTCTCCTCTGGCCAGATGAAACCAGCATGGTGTGGTTTAATTCCAGGCTGAAACGCAAGCAAGATTGAGCAGAGGACTCATCTGCTTCTCGTGTTCTTGTGCCGATGGAGTTTAAGAGAAAAGGCCAATGATAATTGGTGAGTGGGAATGGTACGCCAAGGCGATGGCATCCACTATCCAGGGGGCTAACCTCTGCTTGGAGACAGCCTTCCCCTTCTGCTGGCCTCCGTAGCAGACAAAGAGCTGCTCTGAGCTTCTGAAGTTACGGGTGCAGTCCACATATATGTGCAGAGTGCAGACGGGACACAACAACGCCAAGGCTGGATTTGGCTCACCACTTGGTCCCAGAAGGGAGTAGTTGGATCCTTAGGCACATATCCAGGCCGGGGTCTCAGGACAATGTGAGAACAGGCCAGCCCGAACACTAGGCACTCTTCTCTCACCAAAAACACTTGCAAGTCCCCAACCCTCTTGATGGAAGTGAGCGCGGTCAGGAGCGCTGTCTTAAGAGACAGGATCTTAAGCTCAACTGATTAAAGCGGCTCAAAGGGATCCCTCTGAAGTCCAGCCAGGACAAGAGAGAGATCCCAAGAGGGCACAAGGGGTGGCCTAAGTGGGTTGAACCACCTAGCACCCCACAGGAGCCTGATGACCAGGTCATGCATTCCCAGGGACCGGCCGTCCACTGCATCATGATGTGCTGCGATAGCGACTACATACGTTTTCAAGGTGGAGGGTGACAGCCTACGCTCCAACCTTTCTTGCAGGAAAGAAAGCACGACTCCGATCGGGCATCTTCTGGGGTCTTCTTGGCGAGAAGAACACCAGTCCGCAAACAGACTCCACTTCAAGGCATAAGCTCGCCTGGTAGAGGGACATCTGGCTTGAGTGATAGTGTCAACCACCACCGGTGGCAGATCACTTAAGTCCCATCCAGGAACCACACATGGAGGTTCCAGAGGTCTGGACGTGGGTGCCATATGGTGCCCTTCCCATGAGAAAGAAGAAGGTCCTTCCTCAGGGGGATGCGCCAGGGAGGGACTGTCACGAGGAGCATGAGTTCCGAAAACCAGGTCCGGGTGGGCCAGTAAGGCGCAACCAGCAAGACCTTGTTCCTCGTCCTCCCTGACCTCCCTGTCTGTGTGAGAAGGCTCACTGGGGAAAACGCATGTTTGCGTAGATCCTGGAAATCTGGATCTGTCCGGAAACGCTGCAGGGCTAGAAGCACTGCTAGCAACTCGAGGCAGTTGATGTGCCAAAGCAGTCAAGGCCCTGTCCAAGGCCCCAGCCTGTCCTGGAGGCATCTGTTGTGACAACAACATGCCGGGACCCTTGTTGTGAGGGCACTACTGCCCATAGAAAGACAATGTCTGACCAGGGGCTGAAAGTACGATGGCACATCGACATGATAGTCACACGATGTGTGCCACGGCGCCTCATGGCCTCATATGGAGTAATCCAAGCGGTGTGACTGTGGCTGCAGATGCCATATGCCCCAGGAGCCTCTGAAAATACTTCAGAGGTACCACAGTTCTGTCTCTGAAGGAACTCAGGCAGTTCAGCACCGATTGGGCGTGTTCGTTGGTGAGACACGCCGTCATGTCGACCGAATCCAACTCCATACCAAGAAAAGAGATTCTCTGCACGGGGGAGTGCTTGCTTTTTTCCCAATTGACCCAAAGCCCCAACCGGCTGAAATGCCAGAGCACCAGCAGACCTGCCAACCTTGGAATACATTTTTGAGTACCATCAGTGCAGAGGTGGGTAGTAATGAAGTACATTTACTGAGGTAAATTTTTGGAAAATTTGTACTCTTAAGAGTAGACTTAAAGATGAATACTTTTACTTTAACTCGAGTACATTTCTAACAAAAAAACAGTACTTTTACTTCGCTACACTGGGCAACATTCCTCTCGTTACTTAACCCTCTGGGGTCTGAGGGGGTTTTGGAGCCCTGGAGAAATTTTGACATGCCCTCTGTAACATGGGAGTCGTGACACCGGAGTTGTGGATCCAAATGCTAGCTTTATTAAAAGAGCGGGGTCAAACTGGCAGGGTAAATCACCAGCAAACAATAACATCCAAGAATAATCCAAGAGAGTAACAAACAGGCGCAAGGTCAGGGCAGGCAGCAAACAATCAAAACACGGAAACAGTCCAAGATCGAAAAACAGTAAGGCAAGGCAAGGAAACAAGGGAACACGGACGTGTTACAGGCTTACAATCATCAGCAGTGTGAGAGTGTGTGAGTGCCATTCTTATGGTGTGTGACTGATGAGGTGATGAGAGACAGGTGACTACAATTGGTGAGTGCTGATGAGTCCAGGCAAAGGATTATGGGAAAAGTAGTCTGGGGTAGAGTGGCAAGAGTCAGGGGTGAACTCTACCAGAGGGCACTCCAGCTGGAGATCGTGACAGAGAACCACCACAACAGAGCAGATGGGATCGAAGACTCCCACGGCGGAGCAGATGACTACCACAGCAGAGCAGATGAGACCGAAGATCCCCACGGCGGCGCAGACAACCACCACAGCAGAGCAGATGGGACCGAAGATCCCCACGGCGGCCTCCTTGGCTGTGGCTGGACAGACAGAGAGTTCTTTGTAGTAGTGGTAAGCTAGATCGACTGTCATGTGAAATGTGTAAAGTGAAATGAATGAAAAGTGTTGATTGTGGCATTTCATTTATAGTAGATTTGCTTTATTATATTGCATCAGATTTCTTTTTGAGTGTGGTTTGCAGCGTTGAGCATTAACCAATCACACACGTTTCTGTTGAGCTTATGAATGCAATATCCAATCAGAGGCGTTTTGATTTGTCACAGCGGAGAACTCCGGAGTTGTTCAGTGTTGACTTAATTCTGATGAATATGCATTCACAAATTCCCTCATCAGCATAAACAACAAACTGCAGGAAAGAGAGTGATTGTGCAGTGTAGACAGCGTCAGTGATTATAATGAGAGTTTTAACGAAAATGCATAACTTTTTAAAACTCCACCTTCCTCCAGTGCTGCTGTACACGAGTGCGTGACAGAGCGGCAAAGATTGCGTAATGGGCTGAAATGAAGAGATAAAACCCACTTCATGAACGCCCTTATTTTCAGAAGGCCAAGAGACAGGACATGGACAGCCGAAGCCGTAAGAACCTTTAATCTGAGACACATGCGATACCGTACCCTCGCTCCTTCCCTGAACTGCGAGAGGCAATTCATAAAAGAGAGAATGCGCTCTTGCGACAAGCGCACGCATCATAGTGGAATTCTGTTACAGACCCAGAAATAGCATATTCTGGACAGGAGTGAAATTGCTCTTTTTCACATTCACTCTGAAGCCGAGCTCTGTGACGTGAGCGAGCACACGGGCAGTGTTCTGCATCACTTTCTCTCTTGAATCGGCTATAATCAGCCAATCGTCTATATATGTCAGAATCCTGAGCCCTGCTATTCTCAACGGGGCCAGACCCACCTCCATGCACAGGCAGAAAGTTTGTGGGCTGAGAGCCAAACCGAACGGGAGGACCATGAATTCGTAACACACGCCTTGGTAGGCGAAACGAAGGAATTTCCTGTGCGGAGGATAAATGCTTATGTGGAAGAAAGCATCTTTCAGATCGATTGATGTGAACCAATCGTTCTGATTTATTGAGCGTAAAAGAGACCCGTGTGTTAAGTAATCAGCCAATCATCTATATATGTCAGAATCCTGAGACCCACTATTCTCAACGGGGCCAGACCTGCCTCCATGCACAGGCAGAAAGTTTGTGGGCTGAGAGCCAAACCAAACGGGAGGACCATGAATTCATAGCCCACATCTTGGTAGGCGAAACAAAGGAATTTCCTGTGCGGAGGATAAATACTTATGTGGAAGAAAGCATCTTTCAGATCGATCGATGTGAACCAATCGTTCTGATTTATTGAGCGCAAGAGAGACCGTGTGTTAACATTCTGAAATTGTATTTCCTTAAATGTTTGTTCAACACCCCGAGATCCAAGATGGGACGGAGGGAACCGTCCTTCTTTGGAATTAGGAAATAACGTGAGTAAAACCCGTGACTGCGTAAGTAAGGAGGGACCACTCGAACCGCTCCTTTCAGATTTCGTCTTTCAGAATGTGAGCGGAGCTCTCTTCCGTATGAGAAGAGATAACTCAGTTGAAACGTGGGGGTCTTTTGGAAATCTGAAGTCTGTACCCCTTCGTTATTGTGTGAATCACCCATTCGGGAGCTGACACAGACAGCCAGGCTGTTGCATGATTCGCTAGAGTTCCTACACAAACCAGAGAACTGCTTAGAGCTGGCAATTCAGCCTGTTCAATGTCCACTCAACACCTGGGCTGGGCAGCCTCTGGAGGAAGGTGGCCGACCCTTCCAAGAGAGACCCTCCGTCTCCGTGGCGGGGGGGTTAGGCAAACACTCAGGGAGCACCTGTCGTGGAGCTGCCTTCCTGGGAAGGCACAATTTGAAAGCCTCGTCTTCCTTCTTTTTGTGGTCGGCCCAGTCGAGAGATGTTGCGCCCTGGGAGGCCCCCGGTAGCGCGCCGTCATCGCCATGTCCCCCATCTGAATCGGAAAGGCCGAGCTCGACGCACTGGGTCGCGGCAACATTAAAACAATGCCGCAAGAGCTTTTTAGGCAACTTAAGGCAATGACTGCAATTTTCGGGGGTTCTCCATAGCCTCCTCTGCGTGTTTGAGGCCCAGGTAGACCACGCAGAACCGGTGAAGATCTTTAGAGGCGATAAGCATGCCACACGCGGCCAGGCAGGCCCATGATAAACTAACCCCAGAATAAGCAGCAGATTTCAAGAGCGATATACTAGCAAAAAACTGAGAAAAATCCGTGGCAGGCCGCCGTGGAAAGGCGAGCACTGGCTGAATAACGACTGTCACGTTTGGCGAAGGCTGATCTGTCGATATGTCCTCCTGAAGACACGCAAGTGAACAGTGTAATCCAACCGAGCTGTGTTATTGCAGAGATCACGAGAAGCGAATGTCAACTGAGGAAAGGTAGCTGCGTGCTGGGACTTTATGCGCTTGGTGAAGGGGCAGTCCATTGGGCACACGCTTCTGTCTGTCTAGCCAGACTTGGTGCAATTGGATGCTTCTGCAGAGGTCAGGTACGGATGCCCTTCCCATAGGTGGATCTCGAACATGAGATGATGAAAGAGAACTCAAAGTTTTAGACTGAAGTCATGGTCTGCACCAGGTCTGCATCAGGTCCCTGTGATTGCACAATCAGATTGTTCTCGAGACTAGGCCATGATGAGCCAGTCGTCGAGGTAGTTGAGGATCCTGATGCCCACTTCCCGTAATGGGGCAGGGTGCCCCATTTGATTTGGGAAGAGATCCAGTCAGAACGAATCTCCTGTGTGGTTAAGAAGTTAGATGCGAACATTTGAACTGTAACAGCCAACTGATCTATCCGGCGGGACATAAGCTAGCATACACTTGCTGCCCATCTCATAAAATGTTAAAAAATGTCAATATCTGGGAGAAAGAGAAGAGCAGAAATGTGGATAAATTTTAAAAGCATGACGATGCAAAAGAGAACTCAATTCAGTCTGGTTTTTCGAGCTGAAGCATGCACCCAGAAAAGTGCCTCTTACACAGTGCATAAATACTGAATTCAGTTCTCTTTCATGTCACATGAACGCAGAAATGTACACAAAATGATGTTGAATGGTCCATTTTAATGAGTATTCACGAAAACAGGTTTTTGTCTTAAGTGACCATAAAAAGTTGGGAGAATATCGGATGTGTATCAGTATAATGCACCCGTGCATTCGGTTTTAAAGGAACAGCAGCCAAACTTAAATGCTAACTGTGTCATTAATGTTAATCAAGCAACAAAAGAGAGAAAATCACTCACTGCTCTTGACCGAATGACTTTAGTAACACTAATAAGGATTTATCTAAATTTATTTATATAAATAAATATGTCTGCTTGAAATAATGAAGAATGTGGTAAGTTGTTATAAAGAATGCATATTATATAACCATTGGTATTTCATTTCATTTTTTTGTATGAAAAGTGGTTTTATTTAATTTTAATATAGGCATGTTGTGTGTCACAGAAGTTAAATCTGTGTCTATATTGCATGATAAAACCTTAATATCAAACCTATATAATGAGTTTGGAAAATTTAGAGAAATTCTTAATAAATGCATTACAGTAACTAAACCCATTAGATTTTAGCCGACTAAATCTACTGTAGATTTACTTGATTTATTTTTAATTGATTTAGTTTTAGTCTAGTTTTATTCGACTAAATGTCATAAGATTTTAGTTGACTTAAACTAGACTAAAACTAAATCAATTCAGATGACTAAAATATGACTAAAACCAAATGGCATTTTAGTCAAAAGACTACGACTAAGACTAATTTAAAATTTACTGTCAAAATTAACACTGGTGAGAGGTCTGTGGGGACTGGCCCAGAGGATTTGCTCTCACTGTCACCCTCAGATCTCCCAGAGCACTAGCCGGCGATCCCCTGCTTGGAGCAGAGAAACCGGGACAGGTAGTGCCAGAGGGGTCTCGTCCTTTCCTCAGAAAGGAGAGATGCGATCGAAGTGTTGCCATGGTCATACGCTCACAATTCCGGCATGAACCATCCACAAACGCATCTTTAGCATGCTGTATGCCCAAACACGGAAGACAGTGATCATGGCCGTATTCAGAGGACAGGAAATGACTGCAACCAAGAGGACACGGACAGAATGGCATTTTTAAAAAGACACAGACCGTCCACGATTTGCTCTTTTAGGAAAATCTTCTTTTGTGAACAGAAGCACCCCGTGGAATCACACTGAATGGGGTGACAATGCTGTTGCGCTGCCAGAAAAGAGACTTCCTTTTTCAGGTGAATGGCTTTGTATTGTTTACCAGACAAACAACACTCGGCTCCAAAGCAAAAATCTGAATGAGTGGATGTACGCTGCCATCTTATATACCCGTATGTATGGGGGAGTGGATCGGCATGCAAAATCCACTCGCCAATTTTCATTGGCCTTTTCTCTTAAACCCAGAGGTGATTGGGGCTCCCAAGTAAGACCCCTAATGTCGTCACGACATAACTCGTAGTGACCGACAGATAGGAAAATGTGGTTTTTACAAATGCTAGAAGCATGTCTTTCAAAGGAAAGATTGCTATCAAATAGCACACCCAGATTCCTAACTGATGACGAAGAATTGACAGCACAGCCATCAAGGGAAGACAGTGTGCTAGATTATTACATGCAGAGGTTTTTGGTTTGATAATTAACAGAATTTAGTTGTAGGAAATTACTAGTCAACCAGTTTTTTATATCAGCTATATAGGCTATTCCATTTTGCAAATTGGTATGTTTCATCGGGCCGTGAAGAAATATAGAGCTGAGTGTCATCAGCATAACAGTGAAAGCTAACACCATGTTTCCTTATGATATCTCCCAAAGGTAACATGTAAAGCGTGAAAAGCAATGGTCCTAGAACTGAGCCTTGTGCTACTCCATACTGCACTTGTGAACAATATGATACCTTTTCCTTCACTGCTACAAATTGATGGCAGACAGATAAGTATGATTTGAACCATTCCTATGCAATTCCACTAGAGCCAACATAATTTTCTAGTACTTCTGGAAGCACCTCTTTTAGGAGCTTAGATGGTATAGGGTCTAACATACTGTACATGTTGTTTTAGATTATTTAACAAGTTTATACAATTCATCCTGTCCTATAGCAGAGAATGAGTAGAATTGTTCTTCAGGGAATCTATAGTGCACTGTCTGATGCGATACTGTAGCTCGGTGGTTCTAAAATCCAGTCCTGGGGACCCCCTGCTCTGCACGTTTTGTATGTCTCTCTTATCTGACTCAGTTCATTTCATTGATCTCTCTTTATTTTATTTATTTACAAAGCAGTCTTTTGTTGTAGAAGTGATAGTTCTACCATATTTGTAACTAGGAGTTGAGTTTGCAGCTTTATATAGCATATTGCAGTGTCTGACATCGTACTTGCAAGTTCACAATCACACACCTCTTTAATGTTATTTTTAGCAATCTTCGACTGGCAAAGTCGAACATCATTATTGCCGACTTGAATAACAATCTTACTAAATTTACGTTTAGTATTAGCCAGCACTTTTAAATGTGCCAAGATGTCAGGTGCTCTGGCTCCTGGTAAACATTGTACTATGGTGGCTGGTGTCTCTATTTTCACATTCTGTACAATAGAATCGACAATAACAATAACACTTTCATCAGGTTTCTGAGTGGGTGCAACACTGAGCAGAGAGAAGCTGTTTAATGTTTTGATCGGAACAGAAGAGTAGTGTTGCCACGCGGTGCCAACTAACACCAGGAGCATTTCAGAAGCGAAGCGACAGGATTCACGTAATTTGCCTGTCCGACGTTGTTTGTCTTGATTATTTGTGTTCTAACATGACTAACTGTTTATGCTAAATGTTTATGTTTTGTCCGGTTTAATTCTGTTTATTGTTGTGTTTATTGCTATGTCGTACTTTGTTGTGCTGTAGACTACAAAGTTAATACACTTAAAAGTCCCATTATGAACGATAAGGATAAAAGATTTGTAGCTGTGTATAGTCGTCTAAAATACATTCTCAATTATATAGTATCTATATTTCACATATAATTTCTGGCCTCCTGGCAAGGAAATAGTGATGTGAAATACGATCGGGAGTCTGCACAGGGTGTTGATTTTAAAACTGACAGGATTTTTTGACTTTTATTTTGTATTTACTGTGCGGCTTTGATGCGGTGTCCGTCAAAAATAGGCAATGTGCCTATCTTTAGCGAAGCGGCACGGAGAGTGAGATATATCCATCTGCAGACCTGCAGCACCAGCAGTTTCATAACCGGAAGTGAGGGTTATGGTGAGTGAGGGAGGAAGTGAGGAAGCTCCGCAGCTTACGTTCTTAACAGAGTAGCACCACTTATGGTCTTGGAGTGTAATTTGCGTTTATTACACACAAAACATCATACTTTATGTATGCATGCACACTGCAAAAAATGCTTTTCTAGCTTAGATCTTTTGTCTTGTTTCCAGCCAAAATATCTACAAATTCTTAAATCAAGAAGGATTTTCTAGACAAGTAAAAATTATTAATAATCTGCCAATGGGGTAGGCAAAATAATCTTATTTCAAACAGAAAACAAGATTATTTTGCTTACCCCATTGGCAGATTATTTTGCTTGTTTCAAGCAAAAACTCACTTAAATTCGACTTGTTTTTTCTGAAAACAAGACAATATTTTTTTACTTGTCTAGAAAATCCTTCTTGATTTAATTGATATTTTGACTGGAAACAAGACAAAAAATCTAAGCTAGAAAAGCATTTTTTTTGCAGTGCATGTTATAATGATATATTGAGGTACATTGCAAAAAGCGTTTTAAAACATTAATCTTGTGTAATATAATTGTACCCTGATAGCACACGTACATCTCCGAGACAACTATTTGATGTCTGCATTTACATCTGCAAGACGTATTTTTTAGAGTGTTTGCTCATCTGTAATACGTCTATAGGACGTTTCCTATTAGATGTCAAATAGACGTCTATTTGATGTCTTTAAGATGTTTATGATTTAGAATGTATGTAAAACTGACGATGTCTGTCAGACGTTTGTAGACAGCAGATGCTTTCCAGATCAAGCGATCTTTAACAGACAGCTTGCAGACGTACGTGTGCTATCTGGGTATATAGTTTTTCGTTTCATTGTATTATGTAAGTTATTTCCGGTTCATGATATTAAAAATAATGCTCGAAACTTGTGGGCATTTTATATGAAATATACTTTAATCACAACACTCAAAATAAACGTTTACTCCAAAGCCAAGAACATGTGCATCATGCATTTTTCTATA
The DNA here is from genome assembly GCF_001515605.1 of Sinocyclocheilus anshuiensis. Lineage (NCBI taxonomy): Eukaryota > Metazoa > Chordata > Actinopteri > Cypriniformes > Cyprinidae > Sinocyclocheilus > Sinocyclocheilus anshuiensis. The sequence continues at coordinate 185,475 of NW_015555797.1, read as the reverse complement.
TGAAAACGAAAACATTTCAATAAAAATCTAAAACACACACACACACACACACACACACACACACACGCACACGCACAGCAGCAGCATAATTTTAAAAGAAACAATCAAAATGTATACAGTAATTAGATTGAAGTTTATCAAATGAACAATTGACTCTTGGACACATCTTGTCATGACAATCTTGCATAAATTCAAATTAAAATGTATCAAATGAACAATTAATTTCCCATTTTGTCATGACATTCCTGCAAAAATAACTCCATGTCATCCCTGAACACAAAATGAAATGTGAAGGGTACTCTGGAAGTTTCTGATTGTTCCAGGAGATTTTTGAGGGCCTTTTCCTTGTCCTCTTCATCCATTATAAGGAAAAGAGGCTCTTTATGAAGGTAAAATGACGTCAAAAAGATTTTCATGCGCAGGGTAATATTAGTGGAAGTGTACATAAGACTGTAAGCGTACAATAAATTTGTATGCACTGCAGCTTCATGCTAACGCAAAATAAATATGATCTGCATTCTTCTGACTTTTGTGGCAACCTACTTTTACTTTTAGACAGTAAAGACATATATTACTGGGGAAGTCGGTAAACGTACCGGCAGGGATTGTAGGTGGGGGGAGTGAATGTACAGCGCTCGATATCAACTATTCAGTATGTATTCCAATGGTGACTAGTATGTTTTTAATATATTACTAATAGGTATTCATTAGATACTAGTACGTATTTATTAAATACTATTACTTTTCATTAAATACTTGTAGATCCTAATAGTTATTCATTACTAGAACCCATTTATTAGACCCTAGCATCTATTGCAATTATTACTAGTAATAAATCTAATTATACTAACTGCTTTTTTACTCGACTTATGTTATGTACTAGTCAGAATAGCCACGGTTGTGTTCGATTAAAAATCTTACCAGTAACATTTGGAATAAGTATCTAATACATGTGTACAAGTATCTATTGAATAAACACTAGTATCTAATAATAAAAATAGCATCTAATGAATGAATACTAATATGTAATAAATACATACTAATAAATAAATATCTATTTAATAGGTGCAAGTATTTAAATAATAAATACTAGTATCTAATGATTAAGTATCTAACAATAGGTACAAGTATCTAAAGAAATGTAGTACCTAAGGTATAACATAAAAATATGTACTAGTCGCAATTGGAATACATATTCAAACCTGAATAGTTATCTGAATGACAGATGCTCATAAAAATGTGAAATGTGTTACTAGTAACAACAGAATAGTTACTAGTTACTACTGAAATAAGTAGGCTACTACAGTAGTATCTATTTAATATGTACACGTATTGAATGAATGAGTATTATCATCTATTTAATATGTAGTATCTAATGAATAAGTACTATATCTAAAAAATAAGTACTAGTATCTATTTATTAGGTACTAGTATCTAATGAATGAGTACCAGTAATAAGACCTAACTATCTAATGAATAAGTACTAGAATCTTTTAAAAAGTACTAGTATAAAGAATAAGCAGTAGTAGTCAACAAATAAGTACTAGTACCTAATGGAATAGATAGCTGAAAAAATGAGTAGTAGCATGAAAATAGAGGTGCCCCGGGGTAATTGATATTATTGATATTATTTTCATCTAAACCACTAGATGGCACAAAAACGTGGCGTAGCACTTTCCAAATTTCAAGATGTTCAAGATGCATGTGTATATTTGTCTGATCCTTGACGCGAACGCGCACAGCAAATCCTAACGAAACACTAAATGGAGTAGAATAGCAAACATCAAAAATACCTGTTCTTATGCACCATACATATTGGTTCAAGAGAGTAATTTTTCATTTATTAGATAGCTGCTTCATTTTAAGGGTTTAAAAGTCAAACAATTAAAGCCAATGTTTAAAGCTGCAGCTTTTTTTTTTTTTTGGTTAAAAATGATCTGAAATCAATATTTGAGCAAGTACATAACCAGCCAGTGTTATCGCCTTACCTTAGCTTGATTCACAATGGTTAGCTTATAATAATGTTTTCTAATTTGAGAGTTACCGAGCGAAATTCGAACATGCCGCTGCGTCATTCCGTCACGTCTGAAAACATAAAAAGTTTACCCGGCTAGTAGCTATATCGCATGTGAGGATCCTAGGTGACGGAAAGAATAATTAAATGTATCATTTTGATGGCAGATTGTAATCCAGAAAGGACTATGTGTTTATGAAACACATGTGAATGAAATACAATTATATTCCAGTTTTAAATGTGCTTCTGATTACAGATAGCATATGTGGGATTACACAAGATTTGTTTTTTAAAGACAACCAGTTCGAAGGGAGCATAATTTACTTTTTGGGTTAAAAGAATTTCTTAATATGAGATTCAAATGGTATGACAATTAGAGATTAGACTGTTCAAAAAATTGAAATCTACACGCTAATAGACTCTATAGGCAATGCTGATGTTGTTAACATTAATAATTTGAGAATAAAGTATAACAATAATAATAATTTGCATGGTTTGATGTGATATGAGCTAACCGATCTTTAGATTAAATCACCATAGGTAGCGAGATTTATTGTAATTATTTTTTCCTCAGTTGGTCAGAACAAACGTGGCAGACTTGTTACTTACTTGTTCAGATGACAATATACGGTTAAAATTCTTATTTGGGTCATATATTCCAAGAGGTAGGCTAGAATCTGTGATTGCAAAGTACAGTAAATATCCACACATACTCCTCAAAACATTAGATTAATCCGCACTGGAGCTGTGCCGGAGCATAACCCACGCGCAAGGAAGATAATTCCACAAACAGTTGCAATTGTAGGTTTTCAAACCGAGATTGCGACAAAGAGGCAAAACTTACGGACTGCAGTATTTGTTGACATGACATGGTTAGATTCAGATGGTAAATATCATATATTATGTTGGGTGTCCATATTAGAGATAATCACCATCATATTTAAAAACTTGATATTAATCATATCATATAATAAAATATAATTTGTTTTTACTGTAAATCTATATTAAATTATTATTGGATCTCCTTCAATACTTTCAGAATCTTCACTTATTAAAATGATTTTGTTTCTGTATTTTAAAATTATATTATATTTATATTAACATATTTTAATGACAGTATATTTACTGAACAAAAATTAATTATTTTATTTTTCTAAATAAGCAGAAAATAGTACAAACTTTGCTAAAGTGATTGTTTTGAAGAAGTATTAAGTTAGACATTATTTAAAAAAAAAAACATTATTTTAGCTGAAGTGTATCACTACCGTGTGCCTTTTACCCCATGCTGGTGAGCCTTTTACCCTGTGTGTGGACCCCTTGCCACCTCATACATTTATACGATTTTTAAACAAAATAAACAACTTGAATGATTTATTTTCACACAAATTCTGTTGCTCCATTAATGTTCAATACAACGGATATATTTTTTTCTGCAATTATACATTTTAGGCGCAGTAAATGGGGGCAAAAACAAAAGTGTTGCGTTTATAATTTTGTTCAGTGTAAATCAGCATATTAGAATGATTTCTGAAGGATCATGTGACACTGAAGACTGGAGTAATGATGAAAATTAATCGCTGCATCATAGAAATTAATTATATTCTAAACTATATTAGAATAGGAAACCAATATTTAATATTTCACAGTAGGCCTATTACTGTTTTTTTTTCTGTATTTTTGATCAAATTAATACAGCCTTGATGAGCATAAGAGACTGACAGTAAAAATCATTAAAAATCTAACTGATTTTGAATGGCAGTGTATAAAAAGCTATATTAATGCAGCACTTGACTCATGCACACACACACACAGACACACACACCACTCGCACACAAATCAGAACAGAGAAACGTGTTGTCTACGGCCTGCGGGCCGCTGCCCCGCGACTGTTATTAATAAAATAGCTTTGATACTGGATCGTTACATTACATTACTCAACAACGAGGAGGTAAAATCGCTGTTTTTTAGGTAACTAAACTCACAGCTTCATTTTTGTAGAAAGAGATGCACAGATGCAGGTAATTCAGAAACGCAACTTTCATCTCTCTCTCTCTCAAAATGGCCATATTTCTAACATAAAAAACAGTTGACTAATATTAAATGTTTTGCAACATCCATATCTTATCTCGCTGTCTTGTTTCTATGTTAAACTGACGTTTCGCTCTGGAAATCGCGGTCTGCTTCTGTAAACGGTAAACCCCGCCTACTTTGATTTGATTGGTCATCTCAGTTATTATGACATTGACCAGCGCTGTTAGACCACAGAGGCAGAGCAGGCTGAAGATATAACTTTGAAAGGTTTTTGTCATCCTAACAAGATCGCTGCGTAGTGGAGTGCAGCAGATCAATGCAAGAATTTAAAATATTGGGGGGGACAGTTTGGCCACTTTTAATTATTGGGGGGACTTGTCCCCCTCAATGTCTATGGTGGTTACAGCCCTGGATTAAGCTACAGAAAGTGAAAGTAAAACCTGACTGAGCTGTCAGCATCTGACGCTTAACAGCATTCTCAGAGGAGACGAGAGACATTGGGTGTCTTAATTTATTTTCAAAAAAAAAAAAAACTCTTATGGCTGATATAGGGCCTACGTAGTAACAACAACAGAATTGAAGTATTTCGTGTTAAACAAGTTTTATATTTTAATTGATGACTAATTATTACAGTGTTCGGATAGGCCTAAGCTACTTTAGATGGAATTTTAATTATAGGCCTATTCATTGTGTAATATATATAAATGTTTTAAATAATTTTCAATGAGGAGTAAGCTAATTTAATAATTTATTATCCGCGTGTCAGTTGTGCGGTAATGAGCTATGAAATTATTGCGGGGCAAATGAATTGTAGTAGACCTATAAATGTAATAATAAAAGTAGGCTACCATAATAATACTAATAATAATAAAAAATAATAATAATAATAATAATAATAATAATAATAATGGTAATAATTTTATTCATTAATAGGAAATGCCAAATCCTCTCAATATCATCGATAGCTGTTTTTTAAAAATGTTTTTAATAAAGATATCTCTGGCTATCGTCCATATACAGAGTCATCGTCTGCGCAACTGGAGTATTTCACACGTATAGTGTGAGCACATAAATCATGCTCGACAATCGGACCATACAGTGTGAGCACGTAAATCGTGAGCTTTGACTTTACGTCGCATGCGATCTGCTCGTACAGTGTGAGCTGGTACCTTGAGATCGCATAGAAATCGCACAGTGTATGCCCGGCCTAACGCGAGTTTAAGCATAATAACGGAAGCTGCCTTAATGTGAAATACTTACATCTTACTTGCATCTGTAGGCTACTTCGTTGTTTATGATGAATTAATTAAGTGAGCGCGCACACTGAGCAAAACTCCGGCGTTTCAGCTATGACTAATGTCAATGTCTCATGGCCATTGTATTCATATACTCAACAGAATTGCGTGTGATTGCTTATAATGCACAACTCTGTAAAAATTAGTAAAAATGCAACATGAGCTGATCTAAATTTAATGCCACAATCAACACTTTTCAATTTATTCAAGACACCCGTAATAGATTTAGTTTAATTGTACAGAGGCAAATTTGGTGACATTTTTGCCTCAAGCCAGCCCCCGTTATTTCCGACCCCAGGGGAAGGCTAAACCTTGCCGAGCCTTACACATGCTCCACATATGCAGGTGTTTTATAGACCATTTTGGAGTAGACATCACAGTTACATAACTTGCGTTGCGCGTGCGTTGTGGTGGCAGAAAAACACTGGTAACAAGTGGAAACGGGTAAACTCCATGGAATTAAGAGAAAACAACTTATTGTTGTGCCTTTGGATGTCAGAATGAGAATGCAAATCATTCTTACAGAATACTGCCGTCAAAGACGCCATTGGAAGCTAAAAGCATACGTTTAAACAGACAAACTGTGGATGAAACCTGCTATGATTAGCCTACTTTTAAAGCATAAATTTGATTTAAACAATAGGTCTACATAATATTCACATATGCAGTCCATAGGGGACATATTGTATTATCCCTACAGTTACAGCATGAAACACTATTTAAACCTATAACATTTTACATAACATTGACTTATTTTATCTCACAATTATTTTTTTCTTGAAAAGTGATGTTTTATTAACAAATTTCAGGAGGAGCACGCGCAGATAATTAACACGGCCAATCCATCATTAGCAATTACACCATCTATCCAACCAGCACAAGAGAGAACCCCTATAAATAATCGAAGCAGTCTTACCTTCATTATCTCTAGTCTTTCAGCATCCCTCCACCACCCCGACTCCTCACCTTCAGCCCGTTCCTACCCCAGCACGGGGAAGGGCTAAAAGCCGAGCTCGGACCCCTCTCTCCAGACAGCATGCCAAATACGCATAACCTTTACTCAGTTTATTATATGTAAGTGTGAACTCGTGAATGGAAGTTTATATCTCCTAGTTTGCACTTTATAACTTGATTTAACTCAACAATTACGAGTTTGTAAATTCTGAGGAAAAAAGTCAGAAGTGTGGGATATAAACTCGATTTTGAGCCGAGGGGAAAAGAGAGAATGACCAGTTGATTTTCCTTATCAGAATTGTGAGATCTAATCTCAGTCAGTATTGACTGCTACTTTAAAACTGTCATATTCTGCCACCAGATAGGCTCCGCCCACAAAAAAAGTAATCACTTAAACAATGACAAATGATAAAGCTTGGCTTAATGAATATTAGATCACTTTCTACAAAAGCACTTTTTGTAAATTATGATCAGAGATCATAACGTCTCAGGTTACTTATGTAACCATGGTTCCCTGAGTAGGGAACGAGACACTGCGTCCTCTAGGGGTCGCTATGGGGAACGCCTCGTCGTGACCCGTGTCTGAAGCATACATTGAAAAAACACCAACTCGTTGGCTGGCGACAGCCATGACGTCACTACCGGTGCGACTATAGTATAAATAGGCGCCGGGAGCACACATCATTCACTTCTTCGTCTGAAGCTTGCGTCCGCAGCATGGCAAGAAACCTTGAGGACGCAGTGTCTCGTTCCCTACTCAGGGAACCATGGTTACATAAGTAACCTGAGACGTTCCCTTTCATGGGAACTTCGAACTGCGTCCTCTAGGGGTCGCTATGGGGAACGGTATACCCACGCCGCCATGCTGAGGGGAGTGCAAGCC
>NW_015555797.1:168345-178115 GCF_001515605.1 Sinocyclocheilus anshuiensis | reverse complement strand
CACGGATAGCCTACTGGCTAACAACATCGACAAACAACCATCTTACCCAGACCAACTCACTTCAGGATGACAGGTGACACAGCCTCGACACCTGCTGCATAAGCTCGAGGACCCGCACCTTGCTACAGCACACCACCTGACAGCATCCACCATGGCACCACAACCACTCCTGGAGGCACCAACAGCCAGAGAGCCACCACTGTCTCCCAGCCGTGAGTGACAGGTGTGTGTTCGATTGTTCTGCACCTTTGACATCGCTCGTTGTTGTCTCTTCTACGGACAACAACGCCCGAAAATTAAACGCTTTGCTGGTGCTCGCCATAATGAGATGAATAGAGATCGCTCTTACCACAGAAATGCATGCTTCAAACAAAACAGTCTATGAAGACGAAGAAGAGAATGATGTGTGCTCCCGGCGCCGACGCCAACGAGTTGGTGTTTTTTCAATGTATGCTTCAGACACGGGTCACGATGAGGCGTTCCCCATAGCGACCCCTAGAGGACGCAGTTCGAAGTTCCCATGAAAGGGAACTTAGATGTGCTCTGTTTGACAGAAACCTAGCTAAAACCATATGATTACATTATTTTAAATGAGTCTACCCCCCAAGATTACTGTTATAAACATGAGCCGTGTCCAAAAGGTAAAAGGGGAGGTGTTGCTACAATTTATAGTAATATAAGTAATTATGATCGTGGTTGTATTTCTCTATTAGTGCTACTGGATCTTAGTGCTGCATTTGACACTATCGACCACAACATTCTTTTGAGTAGACTACAAAATTATGTTGGCATTATTGGAATTGCATTGTCATGGTTTCGCCATACTTATCTGACCATCATCAATTCGTAGCAGTGAATGACGAGATATCATATCGATCACAAGTTCAGTATGGAGAGTGCCACAAGGCTCAGTACTAGGACCATTGCTTTTCACACTTTACATGGGAGATATCATCAAGAAACATGGTTAGCTTTCACTGTTATGCTGATGATACTCAGCTCTATATTTCTTTACGGCCCAATGAAACATACAAATTTGCAAAACTAATGGAATGCATAGTTGATATTAAAAAACTGGATGACTAGTAATTTCCTACAGCTAAATTCAGAAAAAAACTGAGGTTTTAATTATTCGACCAAAAAACTCCGCATGTAATAACCTAAAACACTGTCTAACACTTGATGGCTGCTCTGTTAATTTTCTTGTCATCAGTAAGGTCACCCATCAGAACCTAGGTGTGCTATTTGATAGCAATCTTTCCTTTAAAAACCATGTTTCTAGCATTTGTAAAACTGCATTTTCCATCTTAAAAATATATCTAAATTATGACCTATGCTCTCAATGTCAAAGGCAGAAATGTTCATTCATGCATTTATGACCTCAATGTTAGATTATTGTAATGCTTTATTGGGTGGTTGCTTTGCATGCTTACTAAACAAACTCCAGCTGGTCCAAAATGCAGCAGCTAGAGTCCTTACTAGAACCAGGAAGTTCGACCATATTAGCCCGGTTCTGTCAACTCTGCACTCGCTCCCTATTGAACAACGAATACATTTTTAAACTTGCTAATTACTTGTAAAGCCTGAATGGTTTAGCTCCTCAATACTTGAGTGAGCTCATGTTGCATTATATTCCTTCACGTCCGCTGCGATCTCAAAAATCTGGCCATTTGATAATATCTAGATAGAATATCAAAATCAACTGTGGGCGGCAGATCCTTTTCCTATTTAGTGCCCAAACTCTGAAACAATCTACCTAGCGTCGTTCGGGAGGCAGACACACTGTCAGTTTAAATCTAGATTAAAGACCCATTTCTTTAAACTGGCATACACATAATACACTATCGCATTTCTATAATTCAAATTCGTTAAAGGATTGTTAGGCTGCACTAATTAGGTCAACCTGAACCGGGAACACTTCCCATATCACCTGATGTACTTGCTACATCATAAGAAGAATGGCATCTACGCTAATATTAGTCTCTTTCATTCTTATTCAGAGATCACGTAGCCATACGGATCCAGTCTGTATCCAGATCAGATGGTCACCGTAGCCACACAGATCCAGTCCATATCCAGACCAGATGGTGGATCAGCAATTAGAGACGAACTCTACAGCCCTGAATGCCAGCGGAGACCATGTCAACTAGATGAGCCCCAGAGACAGATCCCCTGCGAAAACCTCATCACCTCGACGACTATCGGCACAAGACCATGGGAACCAGACAAGCCCTCTGCACCTGTGTTGCAGCCTGTAATTAAACCACGCCATGTTGGTTTCTTCTGGCCAGAGGAGAACTGGCCCCCTGACTGAGCCTGGTTTCTCCCAAGGTTGTATCTCCATTTCTGTCACCGATGGAGTTTTGGTTCCTTGCCTTTGGCTTGCTTAGTTGGTGACACTTGATTGATTGCACAGACACTATTGGAAGAGAGCTGTATGATGACATCACTGAATCATCAATGAACTGACTTTAGCTGGTTATTGTCGTCTTGCATTATTGACAAACTATTTTCCTGTTTGACACTGTAAAGCTGCTTTGACACAACCAGTATTGTATAAAGCGCTATACAAATAAAGGTGACTTGAAAAATGAAAAATGGCCAGAAGGAGCCTCTTCTCAGCTCCAAGACTGCTTTGAAAGAACCAATTGGGAAGTCTTCGAGAACCAGGATCTGGAGGTGTATACAACAACGGTACTCTGCTATATAAAGAACTGTGTCGATAACGTTACTGTCGACAAATGCATCCGGGTCTACCCCAACCAGAAGCCTTGGATGACTAGAGACGTCAGGGCCCTCCTAAAAGAACGTAATGCTGCCTTCAAGTCTGGAGACAAGGCCCTCTATAGTACAGCCAGAGCCAACCTGAAAAGAGCCATCAAGGATGCGAAAGCAAAGTACAAAAGAGAGATTGAGGAACACTTTACCCACAATGATCCACGACGACACTGGCAGGGGATCCAGCACCTCACTAATTACAAAAGCACTACCCAGAGAAACTCTGACTTCAGCGTCTCGCTGGCAGAGGAACTTAAATGTTTCTTTGCCCACTTTGAAGTGAGAGAGACCGAGATGCTCACACTATCCATACCCACCCTCAACGGACATGCACCTTCATTCACAATACAGGAACACAGGGTAAGGAGTGTGCTCAGGGCTATTAACCCAAGAGTCCCCTGTTCCGCCATGGCCTCCCGAATCTCCGCCTCGGGCTCCTCCACCACCTGCTCCGCCGCCGTTGTACGATCCTCCTCCTAGTCCCCCTCCGCCCCTCCCTCTGTTTCTACGGTGCGAGGACGCACCTTCCGGGAGGGGGGAGTACTGTAACGCCCCTGTGGACTGTTTGTTGTGGTTTCTTCCCTTTGTGTTGGTTTAGCCCGTCTAATAATTAGTTAATCACCGTCATTGTGCTCACCTGTCTGCCTCTAATTATTCACCCCATATTAGTTCCTGTCTGTCTGAGCATTGGTGTCGGTTATTGTTAATGTTACCCCGAGTGTGTGTCTCACCTACCTGAACCTGCCTTGTTGTGTCTACAATAAATGTCATTATTGGAATCCGTGTCGTCCTCGTCGTCCTGCCTGCCTCCACACACCCGGTTCCGTGACACTTATCATACACCGAAAGATGAAATATGTGTCTTCTGAATAAATCTGCTGAACTTACACATATCAGTGAAACTCTAATTCAAATAAAAGAACAAGTGTACTTACATGTGAATGTGAAAGATCAGCTTCAAAAAACTATTGCAGATACAGATAATAACACATGTGAATAGCTATGGGTGCAGACACATGGTCAACTTGCTAGATGTTACAGGGTAAGGAGTGTGCTCAGGGCTATTAACCCAAGAAAGGCCGCAGGCCCAGATGGAGTAACGGGAAGAGTACTCAGAGAATGCGCAGACCAGCTCTCTGCTGTCTTCACAAAGCTTTTCAACCTGTCCCTGTCAAGAGTCACCATCCCTACCTATCTGAAGTCAGCAACAATTATCCCACTACCGAAGAAAATCGCCATTAGGGGCCTTAACGACTACCGCCCAGTTGCACTTACCCCAGTTATTATGAAGTGCTTTGAGAGGCTGGTGCAGCAGTACATCAAAGCCAGCCTCCCAGACACCTTTGACCCTCATCAATTCGCATACAGATGTAATAGATCTACGGAAGACGCAATCAATACTGCCTTGCACACAGCTTTGCTTCATTTGGAGCGCCAAGGAAACTATGTGAGGATGCTTTTCATTGACTATAGTTCAGCGTTCAATACAGTTATTCCCGATAGGCTGGTAGCCAAATTGCTGGATTTAGGTCTTTCCTCTTCTATCTGCCACTGGATTAAGGACTTTCTGACCAGCCGTCCACAGACGGTTAGGTTAGGCCCCTATTCCTCCTCCACTTTAACACTCAGCACAGGTGTCCCACAAGGCTGCGTGCTGAGTCCACTTCTCTACGCCCTTTACACTCATGACTGCATCCCAATCCATTCCACTAACACTATCATCAAATTTGCAGATGACACGACCGTTGTTGGACTCATCTCAGGAGGAGACGAGACGGCTTACAGAGATGAAATTCAGAGACTGGCAGAATGGTGTGGGGCAAATAACCTGGCCTTGAGTGCTTCTAAAACCGAAGAGCTCATAATGGATTTCCGAAAGCACAACTTGATTCACACACCACTGCACATCAACGGGGTCTGCATAGAGAGGGTTCCAGCCTTCAGATTCCTGGGCACGAACATTGCTAAGGATCTCTCTCCTGGAGCACAAACACCTCAGCAGCTGTCAAAAAAGCACAGCAGCGACTCTATTTCTTGAGGATTCTCAGGAAGAACCACCTGTAAAAGCAGCTGTTAGTGTCTTTCTATCGCTGTTCCATCGAGAGTGTGATAACGTACTGCGTCTCCACATGGTATGCTAGCAGCTCAGCGGCAGATAAGAAAGCTCTCCAGGGGGTGATTAACTCAGCACAAAAAAATAATTGGTTGCTCTCTGGCTTCCTTAAAAGAACTTTACACTTCACGTTGCCTTAGAAGGGCAGAAAACATTTTAAAGGATCCTTCCCATCCCGGACATCAACTGTTAGAACTGCTGGCCTCTGCTAAGCGTCTTAGGTCCATTAAAGCGCGGACCAATAGATTCAAGAACAGCTTTTACCCCAGCGTCATAAGGGAGCTGAACATTGCCGGCATACACAAAAACAGATAACTGAGAAATGCACAAATCTGATGGAGCTATTTATAGCTCAACCTACACAGCTTAATACCCCCTGTATACCTCAGTGTGCTCTAACTCTGTAAATGTTCACACTTTATATTATTCAGTTCTGTTTACATTCCGTTGCTCTTACCTCTTCATAGTGTGCAATATTATGTCAGTATTACAGATGTTTAAGTTACATGTGACTGCACTGTTAGGATTGCTCAAATTTCACTATACTTGTATAGTGACAATAAAGAAATCTTGAATCTTGAATCTTGACTTGACACTGTTTACAAACACAGAAATTGGTCTATATATGAGATGAGGACATGACTGCAGCCAGCAATGAGAAAGAAACCAGCACATACAGTGCAAGAAGGCTTTGACTTTTTAATTTTACATAACATTATTTAATTTATACATTATACTGAAGAGACCTATTTGAATTATTATTTTTTATTTTTGCAATTTTGAGGTGTTTAGTTTTATTTTGGTTTTAGAAAATAAACGTGATTGCTCTCCTCACAAATCAAATGTTTCTTGTTTTTCACTGGCATGTCTCTGACTAGTGCATCTTTGAGCTTATATTTAAGGATTGTTAAAATCAGATACTCTTAAGTCTTTTACTCAAGTTGTTTTGGAATTGGTGACTTGTAACTTGTAATGGAGTAATTTTCACTGCAAGCTATCCGTACTTTTACTCAAGTATGGTTTTCAGGTACTCTTTACACCTCTGAAGTGAATGAATGAATGATGCATTTATATAGCGCTTTATTGTGTATTGCTGTACACCCAAAGCGCTTTACAATCATGTGGGTGGGGGGGTCTCTCCTCAACCACCACTATTGTGCAGCATCCACTTGGATGATGCGACGGCAGCCACAGGACAACGGCGCCAGTGCGCTCACCACACACCAGCTACAGGTGGAGAGGAGAGAATGTCATAGAGCCAATCAAGTGGTTGGGGATTATTAGGAGGCCATGATTGACAAGGGCCAGTGGTGGCAATAACATTAATGGAATAACATTAATTATATTGTTACAATGGCACCTTCCAAGGGGTGAGATATATTAGGGAGCAAGTGAGGAGTCAGCTCTGGAATTTCAGGTGTTAGAAGCAGGAAAAATTGGCAAGCGAATATATCTGAGTGGGAAGAAGGCAGGCTGGCGGGACAGTGTTATTATCTGGGCAATTTTGAATTAATGTGGATGTTACTTTGACATGTACAGTACTGCCTACTTAAAGATGGTTGCTCTCATCCAATTGAGCTCTGGGATGTGTTGGACTAACAATTCCAATCAATGGAGACACCACCTTGCAATTTGCTGAACTTTAAACTTCCAGAATCTGCTGCTAACATCTTAGTGCCAGATACCACAGGACACATTCAGAGGTCCTGTGGAGCTGATGCCTCGACCCATCAGAGCTGTTTTAGCAGAGGGGGACCTACACAATATTAGGAAGCTGTTTTTAATGTTGTGGCTGATCAGTTTATATAGTTTTGCAGTGTGACAAATGATTTATAAAATCACAAATTTCATGTAGACTGTCAATTAGCATGAGCTTATTCAACTATACTTCATTTTCTGAAGAAAACCTGAATGGTGCTTTCCAATGCAAAACATGCTGCACACTTGCTGGCATGCTTTGGGTGGTTGACAGGTCATTGCTTACTGATATTTTAAGGCTTAGGTTCCTCCTTCAATGTAATTCTGTTTTTCATTTTTTCATTGCTTAAAAAAAGTCATGCCCTAACATATAGATAAATATATTTTAAGTGAATGAAAAAGAATGACCAGTACTATTTACTGAAGATTTCTCCTTTTGTGTTCTACAAACAAAGAAAATAATAATAATAATAATAAATATATGGGTTTGTAACAAATATTACATTTTATTTAACATCTCAAGCGAAACAGAGCAGCCCAAAACCACATTATCAGAAACACATTATGTTTATCTTAGTCTCTCATAAGACATCAAGCTTTGACTGAGGCAAATGAGGAAAATTAAAAATGGCTAGAGGACCTAGACAGGGTCCCAGAGGCACTCCATGTGGCTTTTAGATAAGGCTTCAACACTGGCCCAGCACTTCCTCAACAACACAACTGGGGGTATTTATCTGAACACCAAGCGCCTCAACAGTCAGCCAGAAACCACTCATAAATCAAGCAGAGCTGGCAAAACTGCAAAATGACTTTGTCCTTAGTCTTGGCAAGAGTGTGGAAGCATTCATTTCATGAGAACCCTTTGCTGATATAACTTAACCAGGATTTATTCACAGGTTTGGACATGTTTTAGTTTTCAACTGGTTTCAACATTTCTTTTCTCAGCTAATATCAACACTTTTCTCTCTGTTCAAGAAATATTTCTTATTATTATTAATGTCGAAAACACTTGTGCTGCTTAATATTTTTGTGGAAATCATGATACATTTTTTTAGGATACTTTCATAATAGAAAGTTCAAAAGAACAGCATTTATTTGAAAATATATATATATATTTTTTAAATAATGTAATAGTCTTTACTGTTGTAACACTTAAATCAGAATCAGAAAGAGCTTTATTGCCAAGTATGTTTGCACATACAAGGAATTTGTTATAGTGTCACAAGCTTCCAGTACACGGAGACAACAACAACACACAGATAATAAAAATAAGATGTGAATAAAATACACATGCATAAATATAAACCACAAAAAAATAATTTTGTAGGGATGTACTAGGATGGAGGTGGTAACAAATAAATATAAAGGTTATTGCACATTTTTATTGCATAATGTGGGGAACATTTAACTGTTCATGAGGTAGATTGACTGGGGGAAGAAACTGTTCTTGTGCCTGGCTGTCCTGGTATTTGCGGCTCTGAAGCGCCGACCAGATGGCAAAAGTTCAAAAAGGAGATGGCTTGGATGTGATGGATCCAGAGTGATTTTCTGAGCCCTTTTCCTCACTCTGGATGTATACAGTTCTTGGAGAGTAGGCAGGGGGGCACCAATAATCCTTTCAGCAGTCCGAACCGTTCTCTGTAGTCTTCCGATGTCTGATTTTGTAGCTGAACCAAACCAGACAGTTATTGAAATCAGTTATTTTTGTCCTAGTTTTACTTTCATGGAGTTTTAGTTTGTTTCTATTCAGTCTCCTTTGTTCTAGTTTACGCCTGAGTTTGTCACTATGATTACTGATATGATTAGTCATTCTCTCCAGTTCTGTCAGGACCACTATCGTCAATATAACTTATGATTAGCATACATTTTAGGTTGGGGGAATGGTTCTGTTCTGGGCAAACACTCCCTGCCCATCCACGCAGCCTAGCATGGATAGGAGCAGGGAGAGCAGCATACCCCCCAAAACAATCATACGCTGAACCCCCAACCAAAATTCTGATAGCAATCTAACTGAATGCCTTACGGAAGGAGAGTGGTGGCGAAGGGGTGCTCTTCTGCTATGAGCAGGTAGGAAGAGCAGCAAGCCCCTTACCGGCAGAGTGTAGCATCGAAGAGGTGCTCTTCTTAATAGCAGCCAAGAAGAGCAGCAAGCCCCTTTTTAAAGCAACCTGAAATTAAGATGCAGAATCCACTAGATTGCAGCCTAGTTGCCAGTTGTAGCAAACACTGCATACTGCAGCTGTAGAGCAAGCAATGACAGGTTTAGAGATCGCAGATTCTGCCTAGCTTAAGCTTAGCATCCATAACACGGCATATAGCTCAATAATTCAAGTCATGTTTATACAGGTTGTCGCCTCCCATGATATTAGCGTTCACTGACATACATGTCCTCTATCTGATAACCCGCATTAGTGTAGTAGACAATCCTTACCAATACTCTCGAAGCTTATGCAACAGTGTGTAGCTTGCTTAAGCACGGCAGCAGATTCTGCCTAGCCTAAGCTTAGCATCCATAACACGGCATATAGCTCAATAATTCAAGTCATGTTTATTGTTGCCTCCCATGATATTAGCGTTCGCTGACATACATGTCCTCTATCTGATAACCCGCATTAGTGTAGTAGACAATCCTTACCAATACTCTCGAAGCTTATGCAACAGTGTGTAGCTTGCTTAAGCACGGCATGTTGCAGTAGTCAGACCTAAAGAAAATAGCATTACCAATAACCAGATGACCCATAGCAGCAAGCATATCTCAAGATAATTGATGGCCTTAAACAATAGCTTAACATAAGCTTCTTGCTATCGCAAGTTTACCCGGATACCAGCACTGCAGAAACACCCGATAGCCTAAAGACTGATTTATACTCGACGCGTCCGCAAGTTCGCTTAGGTGCAAGCGGCAAATATGACGTCATCGCGGTGTTGGCGGAAGTTTGCTTTGAGTGCGCACAACATCGTTTCGCGTGGCGGTGTGCATGATATTTTTGTAACTTTCCGCACAGCTCCGCTTCCGAAGATGCACAAGTTCAAAGCGACTCTAGCGAACATGCACGGCTGTCCTGGCATTTGTGTGAAACAGAAGCAGTTGATGTTAAGTTCAAACTCCACCAGGTGCACTTTAAACGCTTTGAGGGAAAACAACGTAGTTTTTTTTTTTTTTTTTTTTTGTTTTTCGAAA